>NW_004798040.1:27969-29395 GCF_000002075.1 Aplysia californica | reverse complement strand
ATGGGCAAACCACAGACCACGGGTCAGTACCCACGTGTATACGTCTCTAGGGCGGTGCTACTGACTGAGGTGTCTTTAGGCCTTTCCCAAAGGCGGGACATTCACTTGTTCTTATGCTCAGTAGAATTGTAAATGGGCTGATTCATCAATGTCATGCTCATAACTGTGCCTGAACTCCAACAGGGAACTGCTGCTTTTTCTTTCCTAATCCTTACTATCGTCATTTTTCCTCAACTTCTTTTGTATGTTTGTCCTTCTCTTGTGAACTGCTATTTCCTGGGTGCTTTGATAGCCGAAGCAGACTTTGTGCTGTAGAAGCTAGAGAGGTGGCAGAGTAAGCCTGATTCCCTGTATGGACTTCTCTGTTGACATCCACCCCTTGGCACTCATATGACCTTATGCAGTTGCGAGCGCTGTAAAACTCCTACTAAAACTAAACTAAACTGGTCTCACGTCTGATCTACTATGTAGGCCAGGCATGGGCAAACTACAGCCCACGGGTGGGGAGGTGACCCAGGGATTAAATTAAATAATGATGAATGTGGCATGTGGTGGGTTGATAATTGATTGGGACAAAATTATCTGTCTTGGAAATTAAAATTAATAGTTTCGGCAGTTTTGGCCCATCTAGAAGTAATTGATCTAATGGATTATCTCCGGAGATTAGAGTTTCCTCTAACTTTTCAACCCTCAAATGTTGTGGCAGAGAGTTCCAGATAGATGAATCGCAGTTATTGAATGAATGAGTCTGTCTTTACTCAAGCAAACAAAGCTTGGATCTGATGTTGTGGGTGGTTGGCAGGTGCTCTGCTGTGGGTTGTTCCTTCTTTCCTAGCCAACATCTATCGTTCTTATCTCTCCTCCTTCTTTTCTTTGCGCGCTGCTCTCCAGGAACGACTCTAATCTCCTGGACTTATAGTGGGTGGTTGGCAGGTGCTCTGGTGTGGTTTGCTTCTTCTTTTCTTTCAAACATCTATCGTCTTTATCTCCCCTACTTCTTTTTTGTTTGTTACTCTCTTGTAACACCTCTAATCTTGGGCACTTATATCACCTTATTGTGTTGCAAGTGCCGTAAAACTCTTACTAAACTTATCTCTCCTCCTTCTTTTCTCTGCATGCTACTCTCCATGAACACCTTTAATCTCCAGAACTTATATGACCTATTTGTGTTGCGAGTGCTGTAAAAAACTGACCAAAACTTCCCTTAGACCTGGTGTTTTGTCTGTTTTCTCTGCTGACACAGAGGGCAAACGGAAGTGGGCCAACGGTGGCTACGACCACAGAGCGGAAAACTTGCCGCAGTCGCAGAACTTGAAGGAATGGGAGACCAATTCTGTACAAAGGTAACCATGTCTGTCTGTCTGTCTGTCTGTCTGTCTGTTTGTCTGTCTGTCTGTCTGTCTGTCTGTCTGTCTGTCTGTCTGTC
>NW_004798040.1:26446-27647 GCF_000002075.1 Aplysia californica | reverse complement strand
TCCTCCTCCTCTTCTTCCTCTTCCTCTTCCTCTTCCTCTTCTTCTTCTTCTTCTTCTTCTTCTTCTTCTTCTTCTTCTTTTTCTTCCTCCTCTTGGAGCAGACATTGACGATAACCTGTTGTCTGTTTTACTGATCAGCTCTGTTTTTATTCATTGTGTTTTTTGTTGCAAAGCTGTTCAGGCCATTTGTGTATGTTGTTCTGTCTTCCTCTGATCTTTCTCTCCATCTTTCCACCCAGCAGCAGTTTCTTTTGTCCATCTGATTGAGTTATGAGGCCATAGAATCTCAGTAGTCTCTTTCTGATGGTTCTGATGATAAATCTTTCACAACATGCCATTTGGATCACTTTTCTATTTGTTTTTGTCTCTGTTCATGAGATTCTGAGTTTTCTCCATGGGTGGTTGATAGGTGCTCTGGTGTGGTTTGCTTCTTCTTTTCTATCAAATATCTATCGTCATTATCTCCCCTCCTTCTTTTTTGTGTTTGTTACTCTCTTGTAACACCTCTAATCTTCGGCACTTATGTGACCTTATTGTGTTGCAAGTGCAGTAAAACTCTTACTAAAACTAAAAACCTCATTAAACTAAGTAAAAGAATCTCAGTTGTCTCTTTCTGATGGTTCTGATGAGAGATGTTTCACAACCTGCTATTTGGAGCTTTACTCTTTATTTTTCGGCTCTGTTCATGAGATTCTGAGTTTTCTCCTTCCTTACCACATTTCAGTGTGTTGTCTAGTGTCCCGGGGCAGCAGACAGAGGAGGAGGAGGAGGAGGAGTCTGGCAGCGGCCTGGAGGACAGTGACGGAGGCAGCAGCCACATGGAGGAGTGGGTCAAGACGCTGGAGAAGCTGGACATGGGCTCGGGCTCGGAGATGTTGAAACAGATCGGCCTCAGCCTCAGGCAGAGGAGCGTGCTCAGTCTGGAGCGCTCGGTCCCAACGGCTGACCGGCCCTCCCTCCTCGACCTGCCCTCCTCCACCGTGCAGGGGTCAAGGTCGTCTAAGCCGGCCGTCTCCCCTAAGAGGTCGCGGAGTGCGTGCCGCGTTAATGAAACCCCTGACCCCACGAGGAGAGAGAACAGCAGCGCTGGTCGTAATCATCGCTTGTCTCTCGTGGGAAACAACAACAGCAACAATAACAACAACAACAGCATCAGCAACAAATCTCGTGGCCGTGGCGGTGTTGCCGCAGCGTCCCCCCA
>NW_004798040.1:22009-25265 GCF_000002075.1 Aplysia californica | reverse complement strand
CACACACACACACACACATACACACACACAGATACACACACACACGCACACACACACACACACACACACACACAGATGCACACAGACACACACATTTACAGATGCAGACAGAGCAATAGTGGTTGGATGGACACACAAAATGACGTTGCTCTCACACACCCGACAGTGACTGAATGACTGGTATTGAGTGATTTTTTACACCTGTTTGTTCTTTTGTCTGTCTGTTTGTCTGTCCAGGTGAACAAGACCAAGACAACGGAGGCTGGCTGCGGCACTGTGGTGCCCATGATACAAGACTCGGGCTCTCGGCTCACCTTGGTCGTGTGTCGCAACCCTCTCCTCCGGCTGACGCACAACATGAGGGAGGAGATGGTGGGAGGAGGAGGGGAGGAGTGAGGAAGAGAGACAGTGTGTGTGGGTGGGTGGTTGATGGGTGCTCCGCTGTGGTTTACTTCCTCCTTATCAAACATACATTTTGGTTGTGCACACAAACACACAAACAAGCTCATCCATGTGGGTGGCTGTCAGGTGCTCTGCTGTGCTTTGCTTCTTCTTTCCTATCAAACATCTATCATCCTTATCTCTACTCCTTCTTTTTTGTGTTTGTTACTCTCTTGTTACACCTCTAATCTTCCGCACTTATATGACCTTATTGTGTTGCAAGTGCCGTAAAACACTTACTAAAACTGAAACTAAAACTGATATGTGGATTTGCAAACACATGAATTGACAAAGCTCATCCAGTGTCTCTTGCAGTTAGTTTTGTCTATATTTCGTTTGGCTAGACGTTCTGTCGACTACTTCCCTAGCTGCCCTGCTGGGGACACATAGACTACTGAAGCTGCAAGAGACTGGATCATTGGAGGAATCGCTGAATAGTTGTGGGTGGTTGGAGGGTGCCACTAGTAGGTCCCAATTGTCTTTTCTGTACCTCTGTCGTTTCTGTCTTTGCTTCTTCATTTTCCCCTGCACTAAATGACCGTTACTGAGTAGATGGGCATCTCTTTACTCATTCTTGTTTGAAATAGCCTCACTAAAAAACTGTACCCCCCTCCAGGGCAGTGCTACTGACTGAAGTTGTTTTTAGGCCATTCCCAAAGGGGAGATATTAACATGTTCTTATACACATTTGAATTGTAAATGGGCTGATTTATCAATGTCATGCTCATACTGTGCTGGAACAACATAGGGGAAACTGATGCTTTTTGTTTCCTCATCCTTATTTTCGTCATTATTCCTCTACTTCTTTTGTATGTTTGTCACTCTCTTGTGAACTGTTATATCCGGGTGCCTTGATAGTCGAAGCAGACTTTGTGCTGTTGAGGCTAGAGAGGTGAGCAGAGTAAGTGTGATTCCCTGTAAGGACTTCTCTGTTGACATCCACCCCTTGGCGCTCATATGACCTTATGCAGTTGCGAGTGCTGTAAAACCTCTACTAAAACAAACAAACAAAAAACTGTGCAGGTTTAGAGAAGGGTCTGGTACAGGAAGACGTCGTGTTGCCTCACCTTTTGTGACTGGGAGGCCTGTCCCAGGGTAGTGGCCGGCATCTGTGCTTGTCAACCGCTATAGGCGTTGTGCTGTTGCACGCACGAGACCTGAGTTAGAATAGTGAGTGGGAAGAATTTTTATTGAGTTATTCATGTCTTTCTCCTGGGATGTTGTATTCCTCTCCATGCTGGTTGGTTCTGACAGTCAGGGTCGGAGCCTGCCTCGTAAATGATCTAAATTGTGTCATTGGGGGAGGAAAACCATGTGCATTTGACCCCCACCACCCCACCCCACACACACACACCTTGTCCCCCTGTGGCGTGGGAGGAGTCTTTGTGATGATCTAGTCAATTGGTCAGGACCTTTATATCTCAACCTCAAAGCTCTGCCGTAGTGTGCTCCTTCTCTCCTATCAAACGTCTATTGTCTATTGCCTCTATCTCTTCTTCTTTACTTTGTATGTTACTCTTTAATGACGCCTCTATTCTTCGTCCGTTTTCTGACCTCGTGTTGCAAGTGCAGTAAAACTTTCGCTAAAACTGAACTGAAAACTCCGCCTCAAAGTAAAAGTCAGAGGTGAATGGGTGCCATCTTTGTCGTGAAATCCACCACGTCTGGGAGACTTGTGTTTCCTATTGAACCTTTTTTTACCCAATTTCATATTTCGTTGTTTATTTTCTGTGAAAATTGGAAAACGCATTTTTGTGATGGTTGTTTTTTATTGTCCAGAGTATGGGTGATATTTTGGGTAGTCCCCCAAAAAAGGTTTTGTTTTTTTTGGTCTATGTTGAATGGTATGCTGTTGAAACAAGCGTCTGTGGTTTGCTCCTTCTTCCCTGCTAAACGTCTATCACCCTTTTCTCTCCTCCATCTTTTGTTTGTATGTTACTCTCTGGTAACACCTGAAATCTTCAGCACTTTTATAAATGTCTGTGTTGCAAGTGAGGTAAAACTCTTACTTATTAAACTAAAAATGAAGTTGACCAAATGAAATCCTTGAGAGCCTTTATATGGTAGAGCAAAGCTTTGTCCTGACAGATGTCAAGATTTACCCGGCTCGCTTTTGTGTTTGTCTGTCTGTCTGTCTGTCTGTCCTTGAGTGTCTCGTGAAGCCGTCGATACGAAATGTTTCATTATATTATATGTAAAAAATCAGCAAAAAATCTCATAATATGTACATAGGGATTATTTAAATATCTGTGTGCTCATCGTTTGTACATTTTTGCTCAGTTGTATTGGTTCTGCATACACTAGCCTCCCCCCCGGCGGTGCTACTGACACATGGTAGAAAGTTGGGCTCTTGTGGTCAGTTACATGCTGTAGACACTTAGACCATTTCTTACACTAGGCTGTCCCTGCGGTTTTATCCAAAAAATAAAATCTGAAATTATGCAAACTGAGCCCAAAAATGTGAAATTATGCGAATCTGTTAATTTTAGCAAAAAATGATAAAGGAAAATACTCCGAAATTATGAAAAAAATGATAAAATTTTTGCTAAATTATATGGGGTGCATAAAACCGCGGGGACAGACTAGGATGCAGTTCAATGTTTCCCGCAAACTCCCAGTATTATGTTGCTGTCATGTGCAATTCTTGACCAGTCCAATGTTCATAAAACCTTTTACGCCCGACTCACGTGTATAGAAATCTGGGCTTGGCGTGTAGAGGAATGTCTTTGAGATATTTTTCCATGATGAAAAAATGTTTGTTTTCCTGCATTACTGATTTGAGATGCCATAGTTGTTGTAATTGTTTATTGACAAG
>NW_004798040.1:16062-21401 GCF_000002075.1 Aplysia californica | reverse complement strand
CAAAACAGGGCAGTGCTACTGGTTAAACTTGTCTTTAGGCTATTCCCAAAGGGGGGATATTAACATGTTAGTTGAAGCACACTTTGTGCTGTTGAGGCTAGAGAGGTGAGCAGAGTAAGCCTGATTCCCCGTTTGGACTTGTCTGTTGACATCCACCCCTTGGCGCTCATATGACCTTATGCAGTTGCGAGCACCGTAAAACCTTACAACTCATGCAGTTGCGAGCGCCGTAAAACCTCTACTAAGACAAACAAACAAAACCTTACAAAAACAAAACTGCTACCTCCTTGTTCTTTTCTTTCCCTCTGATGTTTCTGTTTTACTTTTTCCCAGAACTAAATGATGGTTGCTATGTTGATGTGCGCTTTACTTCTCTTTACTCAAACCAACAAACGACTTTTACAGAGTCGATGTACTGTAAGTCTTTTTGTTATCCAACTAATGTCCACTAGTTCTTAGATTTGGCCGTCCACTTCAATGTTCTCTTGCACAATCAGTTATTTACACTACACCTTTTGTCTCACATTCTCTATTGGGATGTGTACTATACTGTGCTGTATGCATTAATTACATGGAATTTTCTAACCAAAAGCGTGGTGCAATCTACCCAGTGTCGTCTAAAATATATATATATATATATATATAAAATCTTTATGTATAAGTATAAGCATTTAATATGTTTACAACTGGACCAGTATTGTTAGAGGTAGAATGTATAGAAACAGTGTCTATTATAACATTACTGAGTAGTTTTAGATCTGATCTACACAATTCATTAAAACATTTCTGTGTAGTTTAAACTACATAATTTGTGGGGCAGCGTGGTGAAATCAGGCGCTCGTCAAAATAGTGAAAGTGAAGAAACTGGCATTTTTCCGCTGGTTTGGGAATTTTTAAAGAATTTTTGTTTTTAGGCTCAACACCTTTCATGCCCTTTAAAGAAAGCATTTATGTGAGGATTGTACTGTTGATTTAAGGCATAAGATATGTAAACTTTCAGTTTCCATGTGCTATCAAGCTTCGGAAATAACTCAACTTTGGCGTCCATTTTCTTGCTAATTTTACCTCTGAAACCAGGCCACCCCCACCTCCTTCAATCACCCATATCTTGACTTGTATCCAAGATAAATAGATATTGTTTTCATCAAAAGCAAGGCAAATGGACAAGCTTTACGATGATACCAATAACTCCATATGCCCCAAAATTGACGAGCGCCTGATTCCACCGCGTCGTGACACATTTGTAATTCTATCACTGTGTCATTTTTAATCTCGTCATAATATTACTCTGTATATATCTAATCTACACAACTGGTCATACTAGCTATAATAATGTACCTACTATGTTATTGTCCACACAATTCATCGTAACATCACTTGGGAGTAGTTTGTAATAATATTAGTAGGCCCCTACTATTGCTGTGTCATTTTTACCCACACGGTTTTGTCATGACGTTACTTTGTAGTTTTGTATTTCCACAGTTCATAACATTATGCTGTGTCCACACAATTCATAACCGGGGCGATGCTACTGACTGAAGTGTCTTTAGGCCATTCCCAAAGGGGGGGGAGGGGGGATGACATTAACCATGTTCTTATGCACAGTAGAATTGTAATTGTAAATGGGTTGATTCATCAATGTCATGCTCATAACTGTGCCTGAACTGCAACAGGGAACTGCTGCTTTTTCTTTCCGAATCCTTACGATCGTCTTTTTTCCTTTACTTCTTTTATATGTTTGTCACTCTCTTGTGACCCGCTAATTTCCGGGGTGCCTAGATAGTCGAAACAGACTTTGTGCTGTTGAGGCTAGAGAGGTGAGCAGAGTAAGCCTGATTCCCTGTAAGGACTTCTCTGTTGACGTCCACGCCTTGGCGCTCATATGACCGTATGCAGTTGCGAGCGCTGGAAAACGTCAACTAAAACTAAAAAACTGACCTAGTTATGCTTGTCTTTGAATTTTTATTTAACATAGCGGGGATATGTGGAAGAAAAAAAACCCCGGCTGGGTGGTTGGAAGTCACCACTTGCACTGGCAGGTCCTTCTTCTTCTTCTTTCCTTTTCCTCTGTTGTTTCTGTCTGTCTACTACTATCTTGCTTATTCCCTGCGCTGAGTGACTGTTATTGTTTTGCTGTGTTTCTCTTTACTCAAACTCCAAACTTTGGGAGGTAGGTGGTTGGCGGGTGCTCTGGTGTGGTTTGCTCCTTCTTTCGTATTAAACATCTATCGTCCCTAATCTCTCCTCCTTCTTTTTTGGGTATGTTACTCTCTTGAAACACATTATATATTTTTCAACACTTATATGACCTTATTGTGTTGCAAGTGTCGTAAAACTTTTACTAAAAGTAAAAACTAAAACTTTGGGAATTGTACGGCTAGAGATAGGTCGTTTTAACCTGTTTGTGTGTTTACCTGTTTGTGTGTTTTCATGAACATGCGGTTAGATTTTTGCCTTTGAGATATCGAACAAATTATTGTACATGTATACATGTAGATTGCCTATCATTTCTCCAGACAAGTGCATTAGATATCTGCTGGTAGCTTTTACTTTTATATATATACCGGTATATAACATGTATAGTGGAGTCTGCTTATACTGAACATGTGGGTGGTTGGCGGGTGCTCTGGTGTTGTTTGCTCCATATTTCCTATCAAACATCTATCATCTTTATCTCCCCTCTATTCTTTTTTGTGTTTGTTACTCCCTTGTAACACCTCTAATCTTCCACATTTATATGACTTTATTGTGTTGCAAGTGTCGTAAAACTCATACGAAAAAACAAAACAAAACAGAACATGGTTCATCGGAAAACAGCGGTAAACTGAAAGAAAAGAAAATTCCGGACTTTTTATTCCTTTATTTGAGCAGTTTCTCTAAACTGAAAACTCGGTTAAACCAAAGTAAATCAGGCGGTCCTGCAGGTTTCAGTTTAAGCAGACGCCACTGTATTTCTCCATACATGTGCTTTAAACGTCTGTAGATGCATTTCATTTCTACAGACAGGTGCTTTGGAATTCAGATATATATATAAATGTTCATTGCCTGTCATTTCTCTAGACAAATGCTTTAACTCTATCTGTTGATACTGTCTTTCATTTCTTTAGATTAGATGATTGCTTGAGATCTGTTGGTTTAGATTGTCTGTCTTACTTTATCGAAGCATTTAGTGATCGTTATAGTGTGGATTTGTTTTACTGTACTCAAATAAACAAAAAATATATATACAGTCTTGCATGCACATAGTGAACACACACTTAATGAATAAGTACTTGAAAAACAGATTGTTAGGTCCAGTATTTTTTAAATTTAATTTATGTGTGTACAGTCAGGCATGGAGAACTCAAAACACGTTGGGGATTGACAAATGCGTTTGACACATCTGTAATTAGGGTTAAACCGTATATTGAAAAATTAAAGAGATATCGGTTGAGAAATGGCAAATTTTATAGGCTGTCTGTGATTTTGAGTTTTCCGTGCTGGTGTTACCTGTACCTGACTGTATTTTCTTTGTATTTAGAACACGTCAGTTATATTGCGAAATTCGTACAAAATGAAAAGATTTCCAGGTCCTGCCGATTTCGCTATGTGTGCGCTAGACTGTGCCTGCAAATTGTCCATCATTTGTGCTTTTCATGTCCAACATTTTGCTAGTCTTAAAAAATGTTTTGTGATAGGAAAGTACTTTAGAATTGTTGTCCTTGTGAATGAATTATGATGTAGTCTAAACTTTATGTAGTAGTTTGGATGTTAGTTGTTAGGCTTACAGAATGAGCCGAGATTACTGCTCTACAGAATACGTGTATAATGTGTCAAAGTCAAAGAGACATGATGTGGTGCTCTGGTGTGGTTTGCTCCTTCTTTTCTATCAAGCCTCTATCGTCTTTATCTCCCCTCCTTCTTTTTTGTGTTTGTTACTCTCTTGTACTTGTGACACCTCTAATCTTCGGCACTTATATGACCTTGTAATGTTGCAAGTGCCGTAAAACATTTATTAAAACAAAGAAGTGATGTGGTGCTCTACAGAATACATGTATATGTCGGAGAGAGGTGATGTGGAGTTAAGAGAATCTCATCTCCCCTCCCATTCCCCCTAATCTCCCATCGCATCCTTTTTTCCCCAGTTACGCAATCCAAACAAGCTTAATTCTATTTGTGAGAGAAAATATTTTTGTTCCACTGTTCTCTTGTTCCGTTGTTTTATTTGTTTCTTTGTTCATTTGATTCCTTATACACTTGATTCTTTTTGTCATTTGTTCTGTTGTTCCGTTGTTTTATTTGTTTCTTTGTTCATTTGATTCCTTATACACTTGATTCTTTTTGTCATTTGTTCTGTTGTTCCGTTGTTTTATTTGTTTCTTTGTTCATTTGATTCCTTATACACTTGATTCTTTTTGCCATTTGTTCACTTGTTTCTTTTTTTTTTTCACATTGATTCTGCTTGTTTCCTTGATCACTTGTTGCCTTGTTCAAGTGTTGCCTAGTGCTCATTCTTTTTTTTATTCACTTGTTTCTTTTTCTCATTTGTTCCCTTTTGTCACCTGATGTCTTTTGTCACTTGTTTCTTTTCTCATTTGTTCCCTTTTGTCACCTGATGTCTTTTGTCACTTGTTTCTTTTTCTCATTTGTTCCCTTTTGTCACCTGATGTCTTTTGTCACTTGTTTCTTTTTCTCATTTGTTCCCTTTTGTCACCTGGTTCCTTTTGTCACTTGTTTCCTCGTTCCTCTGTTCCCCACCCTAGCCTTGACCTTGATCATCAATGATTTATTTATAGAGGCACCAGCCGTCCATGTGTTCCCCGCCCTACTGTTAATTGGTCGCTTTTAAGCACAAGGGCGCTATCCCGAAAAATGCTGTTTTGAGTAAATGGAAGGTAAAGTTGTTTCATCTTGTTCAGTTTCTTTAAAAGACTAGGAGGAGAGTTTTCTCTATAACCAAACAAATATATACACACCAATGAAACCGAACTTCTCCTATAGGTTTAAGGCAATGCCCACTTTTGGTGCAGGTCAAGATTTCTGGAAACCCCCGAAATATGGGTTAGCCCGCTTGTCCTTAAAAGGGACCAATTCAGATGATAATGTCCAACCTTTGTGCTCTGTTACTCTAAGTCCACATTGGATGCAAGAGGGCAGACCACGATGCAAACATAATTAATTAAAATCTTAGTTTAATACTCATTTCTCTGTTCAGATGATGGGTGGGTGGCGGGTGTTCTGGTGTGGTTTGCTCCTTCTTTCCTATCAGACTTCTATCATCCTTTTCTCCCCTCCTTCTATTTTGTGTTTGTTACTCTCTTGTAACACCTCTAATCTTCGACACTTATATGACTTTATTG
>NW_004798040.1:11030-13247 GCF_000002075.1 Aplysia californica | reverse complement strand
CTCTCACACACACACACTCACACACACACACACACACACACACTCTCTCTCTCTCTACCACTCTGTCTGTCTGTCTGTCTGTCTGTCTGTCTGTCTCTCTCTCTCTCTCTCTCTCTCTCTCTCTCTTTCTCTTTCTCCCCCCCCTCTCTCTCTCACACCGATCATGGGTAATATCTAAAGATAGGGAGCTGATGTCAACGCCACATGACTGTTCGTTAGTTTGTTTGTCTGTTTGTTTGAACGTTTGATCACTTGAAAAGTTTGCAATGTGGACCCGACAGTGCCGTACTTTAATCAGACTCACAATCTCCACTCTTCTTGGGCCAAAAAGCAAAACGATCTACAGACTTCAACATAAATTAATGACTACCTTGACAGACAGCCCTCTTTTTTTTTTAAATCCGAAAAAGACAGCAAGGAATGCTTCCAAATGTTTTGCTCTGAAACAGGCGCGGTTCGTCCATAGAGCACGGTCGTGCAGTGCCGCCCAACATTTTTTAATGTTTTATTAAGAAAAGCATCCACAATAACAAACTAAAAGAAGTCAGAAACAAACACTAGCCAAATATTATTTCAAAAAAGGTCGTCGCTGGCGCCTTAACTGTCATTTCTGTTTCAAAAGCGCCGTAAAACATCTACTATGCCATGTCAAAGTCCACACGCTTTAACTAAACATAATAGGATATTCAACAGTGGTAACCTGACCTATAAATCGCTCTTTGGGATAACTCAAACGATGACGACACTCGTCGTAGAGAGTTTAGCAGTACATTAATATTTTTAAGACGGCTCATCTCAAATGTGCACCCACGAAACATAGCCTACAGTAGCCAGTCTAAAAATAAACGAGATAGACCACACTATTCTATGCCAAAATTATGTGATCCCCGGAGCAATTCAGCGAAGTGCTCAAGTGAATTGTGATTGGTTCATTATCTTGCCACTATTTTAATCGACTCTGTGAACTTGAACCTGAGGGAGATGAACGTGACACACATGTACTTAAATCACCGTCCTGCGTCCTGTGAGTTGTGCCTTTGAATGGTTTCGTAGTGGAGTGGTGAAATTTATTACTTGAGTGTGTTCAGTTCCTATGCTGGCGCTTAAATGACCAAAATTGTGTCGATAGTGCCGTAAAACATCTACCCAATCAGTTCCTATGCAGGATGAAGAAATTCATGTTTAGCTAACAAACAGATTTAGTTCTAGAAATCAAAGCGACAATCAATTTACTATTACTATGCCCTTGACTTGACTATCTTCAACCTGCTATAGCTTAATTGTGCACGCCCACTTTTTATTTTTAGCCCCACGAGCTGCCCCTGCTCTGAAAGTGTTAATGGGTTACCGATGCGTGCTGCAAAACTTCCTAAAGGGGCAAACCACCACGTGCAGCACGGAAACCCTCGGGGATTTTTGCCAATTTGATGCTTTTTATCGACTTGTGTGCGACACCACGGACATTCCTCCGTTAACATTCTGATGCACGTCATAAACGGATGTACGGTCTCGAACTGTGCTCACTTTGGTGGCAATATAAGCCGCCGTTTGCGCAAACTCCAGTATCGTATGAACATGCCTCACTCCAAGACGAAAGCTGAGAGACTTTGATAGTGCCAGACGCTGCGGGATGAAGTTGGAGCCCGAGAAGTTGCTAGAAGGCTTGCAGTGTCACACGCTGTCATTGTTCGCTTGAGGCAGCGCCATCAAGCCAATGGATCAGTCCAAGATCGCCCACGTGCAGGTCGACCCAAGAAGACCACTCAGAGTGTTTGCAAGTTGTCCTTACCTTATGCTGAAGTCTGTAGTAGGTCTGTGTGCATTACCACCACTCTTCTCCTGTGGGTACCGGCGTCTGTGATGTAGACTGTCTCAGTGGTTTTATGCTCCCCACATAATTTAGCAAAATTTGATCTGTTTACACTGACACATTTTCTGATGATTTAACTTGGTCATTCTTTGTTAAAATTAACAGAATCGCATAATTTCACACTTTTTGGGGCTCAGTTTGCATAATTTCACATTTTTTGGGCTCAGTTTGCATAATTTCAGAATTTTTTGGGCCTGAAACCACAGGGACAGTGTAGAGTGTAGCGGTCAGGCACTTCGCTGTCGCACGCTGTAGACTCCAGTTCTCCCTCCCCCCTTCTCCCCCCTCCCCCCACCAGGGCAGTGCTACGGACTAAAGTTGTCTTTAGGTCATTCTCAAAAAAAAAG
>NW_004798040.1:7742-8919 GCF_000002075.1 Aplysia californica | reverse complement strand
GGAGGAAAGGAGTAAGATCTACCAGTAGCACCCTCCAACCACCCAGGTAGGTACCCTCTGGTCAGCTGGGTCACGTACACATGTTATCAAACTTGGACTATGGACACAGGCATGTCGGCTGTTACATGTAGCCTAATATTGTGTCACGACGCGCTGGAATCAGCCGCTCGTCAATTTTGGGGCATGTGGAGTTATTGTTATCACCCAAAAGCTTGTTCATTTGCTTTGCTTTCCATGGAAAAAAATACCCATCTATCTTGAATAGAAGTTGAGATATTTTTGATTAAAGGAGGCGGGGTCGCCTGGTTTCAGAGGTAAAATAAATAACGAGAAAATGGCCACCAAAATACGATGACTTCCAAAGCTTCAGAGGCCTTGAAAACTGAAAATCTGCAATTTTAATGCCTCCAATCAGCGTTTGTCAGAAAAATCCACGCAGAAATGTGTTGTTAAACGGATATAAAAGGTGTTGAGCCCCCCCACCCAAAAAAAAAAAAAAAAAAAAAAAAAAAGAAGAAAATTAGAAAAAAATTGCCCATCGGTCAATAAAGGCCGATTTCTATGATTTCATTATTTTGACGAGTGCCTGATTTCACCACGATGCCTCACCTGTGTCTATTTCTGAGAGCCCTTCTTGGCGGCCTATACCCAATCCCAGGGTGAAAGAGGTCAAGTGGGTGGTTGGCGGGTGCTCTTGTGTGGTTTGCTTCTTCTTTCGTATCAAACATCTGTAATCCTTATCTCTCCTTCTTTTTTATTGGTGTTTGTTACTCTCTTGTAAAACTTCTAATCTTAGGCACCTATACTTATATGACCTTATTGTGTTGCAAGTGCCGTAAAACTCTTACTAAAACTAAACTAAAGAGAGCAATGATGAAAGTACTTTCTTCATTTTCACCGAAACAAACACTCGCGATGTAGCCTACATGTCATCATCATCCGGTGTCTTGCCGACTGGCGTGGGCGATCATCGACCTCCACTTCACCCTGTCCTGCGCTGCAGCAATGGTGTCCCTGTTGTTCTTGCTGCTCCAAGAGCCTACATGTATTGCAACGAAAATTAATTTATACAAGAAGGGGAAACCAACTCTTTATTAATATTAGTGTTATATATATGTAAAAAAAAAAAATCAAAGTGCATGATTGTAGTATACTAAAATAAATGTATAAAATAAAT
>NW_004798040.1:5491-7290 GCF_000002075.1 Aplysia californica | reverse complement strand
CCCCCCAAACCAAAAAAAAAAGGAGAAAAAGATTAATTGAAAAAATGAACGACCCACCAGCTAAATAATGTGCCTTCTTGCACTCCCAACACACAGCTTGGCGTAGCCTACCTAGATATAGGTACTCAAAACTGGTTTTTGCAAGTCATTTAATAGGCATATCTCTTGTTTTTTTTGTGCGTTTAAGAGGACCTATGCATGTATTATCCGGAGAGTTTTGGTACCAAGCTTTTCATTTAATGTCAACTTTTATTGTTAAAGTGATGACATTTTGAACTTTTACCGGAATGTAGATTTCGTGCTAAATGACGAGAGGTCTAGTTTAAGAGGCTTATCTTTCAGATTTATCATGGTACAACATAATACAATGTAGGCTACATGTACGAGTACTACATAAACAAAAAAGTGCTGTATTCAAACAATATAGATCTAGCTCATTTTTTTCAGGGACTTCGAGCAACAACAAAACTGTCAGGTATTAAGTTGAAAATGGCCTGAAGCACAGATCTAATTTGACAACTTCTAGTTTTCAAGGAAGGTTGGTAAAAATTTGAAAATCGGGCTTAGCTTTTTTAAGTTTTAAAGAATCCTTTAAAAAACCGTATGTTCAATGACAAGAACAAACGGATTGAAGGACATAGCAATAGATCTAGAATCTCGTTACTCTGAGTGAGGAGAAGTCCTTACGATATTGTGATACCTGTGGAAGAACTCTTTACAGGGGAATACAAAACCTTTTTACATGTACTGACTTAACAAAATTATACATATCACAGCATAATGCTATATAGACACAAGAAATAAATATATCAGGCGATAAACATCATGATGTTAGAAGCTCCATGGTTTATCTATTTTTTAAAGCTTAATCACATGAATGTGTTGATGAACATGAGTGGGTGGATAGCAGGTGTTCTGGTGTGGTTTGCTCTTTCTTTCCTGTCCTATTTCTATTGTCCTAATATGTAATCTGTCCTCCTCGTTTGTTTTCTTTTGTGTTCTTTAGTTTCTTGTAAACATTTGATCTTCTGCACATCTGTGTAAAACAGCATTATGTTCAAATGTAAACATTATTATGTTGGAAACTCAATGGTTTATCTTTTTTAAGCTAAATCGCAGACGCGCGATAAAAAATCGCAGTGAACAAAAATTCTGACCAGAATACAGAGTACACAAGAGTAAGCGTCAATTTTTTTATAGCCTGCACCTACTTTTACCAACTGTAGGACGCTAAAAATGTTTTGTACCGTTCACCTATATGGTCCCAAATGGAGAACCACAAAAAATAAACAACAAATGATAATAATAATAATGATAATGATAACGATAATAATTATTATTTTAATAATGATCCTTACAAAAGTTTTATAAAAGTGAACGTTATTCAGTTTTAGCACCGACTGGACTGTGCCAAATACATGTACATGTGCATGTATAGAAGAACAAATAACACGTACGAAGGCCGTTGCCAATAAAGAGCACGACGGTTTTCTTTCCGCTTTTCAGTGCGTGAAAAATGTGCAGTTACACGAATCGCATCTTTCATATTGAACCGCTTGTAAAAGATCTCAGAGAACAAAAATTCCAACAAAAATTAGCTTATAATATCTAAATGCCGGCAACCTAGCCCTTTAAAAAAATCTTTTATCGTATGTAAAACATGACAGAATACAGTACCTACATTAAAAGCCAACGAGCCGCGAGCTAAACCGTGATAAAGTACCGGTACTAACGAAAGCAAACGAACTAGATCTAGATCTGTGTTACAAGACGGGAAAAACAGTAGAATTTCGAATCAG
>NW_004798040.1:3416-5266 GCF_000002075.1 Aplysia californica | reverse complement strand
GGGGGGAGATTTATTTGATATTTATTTTTTGTTTTGTATATATGTATACAAAGAGGTTGTTGTTGTTTTGGTAAGTGAGTTGCCCTACTTGTGTGAAAAACAATATAAAAGTGAAACTAACAAACGGTGCTGTTCATATTCTTCTTCTGGAGAAACGAAAGGGTTCGAAACCTTGACCATCAATAATTTATTACAATTTATAAAGGCACCAGCCATTCATGTCCAAGCAGCGCCATCTGAACCAAAGCGCGGACCCCCGCGGACACTTTATTGACTGACTGAACTATCGTGTAATGTACGATCTTTGTGGTAGCGAGTTAAGGAAATTGTACTGTCAAAGAAATAAATTATGGTGGTTGGAAAGAGGAGTCTTGTTGGTTGTCGGAGAGTCATCTCAGACTCGAGTCGTGTGCGGGGAACGTTGGTGGGAGTAGCCTCAGACTCGAGTCGTCTGCCGGGAACGTTGGTGGGAGTCGTCTCAGGCTCGAGTCGCCTGCCGGGAACGTTGGTGGGAGTCGTCTCAGGCTCGAGTCGTGTGCGAGGAGGGCTGGTCGTTGGAGAGTAGGCCAAGTCTCAGACAGAGAAGGCAGACCAATGACCCATGACCTCTGGCTATTTGGCTAAACGTCTAATGTAGTCAGCGGCGTTGTTAAGAAGGGTAATCAGAATGAGACGAAGAACCGAACAGAGATGAGCCCATACGCGAAAAGCTTTCACAAATAGACACTTCATCAGCGATACCGGTAGAAATAGATCTAATACCCTACTGTTTATTTAAGACGGTATCACCGAGTTGTCAATGGAAACAATTAATCCCGCTTGCACACCCGTCAAAATAATCTAGAAAATATAAAATAGATGTACGGTAGTAAAATTAACTTAAAATATGAATGCACAAACAGAAGACCATGAAGCAGAAATAACAATGCTACTATCACTACTATATTATATATTATATCAATGTGACTTCAAATCTACTAATTGGCTGTCTGGCCTATTTTGGCCAGGAGTCCATGCCGTAATCATGCCATGATCTGCTTGTGCCGGCCAGTAAAATGTCGAGGAAAATTGGTCGCTCTTCAGCACAAGTGGGCTATCCCGAAAAATGCTGTTTTTTGAAAATCGAAGGTAAAGTTTTTGGACCCATGTTCAATTTCTTTGAAAGGCAAGGAGCGTTTTCTCTATAACCAAACAAATATACGCACCAATGAAATCAAACTTCTCCTGTAGGTAGGGCAATGCCCACTTTTGGTGTAGGTCAAGATTTCTGGAAGCCCACGAAATCTGGATTGCCCTCTTGTCCTTAAAAGCGACCAATTCGTCGCACACTAACAGCAGCCGTGGGTAGATTCCCATGTCCCATGTCCCATGTCCCATGTCCCACGTCCCTCGCCCTTACCTTTTTTTAGGTAGACCCAACCAGTGTGATTTTAAAAATTGATATCTGTACCGACTGCGACTGCTTATGCGTTGAAATGAAACAGTAGCCTATCTAGTGTTTCGCACAAGGCTCATAGCTGATTTCAAAGACATTTGGTCAAATTTATAGTACATGTAGAGGGCCCATGTCCGTCGGCGATTTTGACGGCGTCGATATTTGAAATTAAGGAAGGGAAGCAGTGAGTGCATGTTTTTGTATTTGATTATACGTAGACGCTTCGCCCTTGATTCTAGTTGAGGACTCCCCTCTTGAAATAAGATTTAAAAATTAAATAGTCTTTGCGCATGGCGTCGGCGTCATAGCAATATAGGTCTACTCCTATGATAGACTTTGCCGCTCTTTTATTTGTCCAATCGAGGGGGAAATAAAATAAACTAAGGAAAGGAACTGAGAGAGAGAGAGAGAGAGA
>NW_004798040.1:1690-3093 GCF_000002075.1 Aplysia californica | reverse complement strand
GGGGGGTAGACGGGGGAGGAATATACACAGATTTCAACATAAGTTAACATTATCCGTACGCCCTGGTGTCATTTTGTACCACTCCCCTCCCAACCTGGGTTGTATTCTTTACATTTAAGAATACTTCTAGTACGAAGATCTCTTTGAAACTCTCAGTATTTCTCAAAAAATCATTTTGACAGACTGCTATACAAAGCTTACGGATCGGATTAACGAGTAAATTTCCTCTTTGGAAACTGGTGGCACAGAGTTCCCCACGCCGTATGGATACGTTATAAGTATTATAAGGACCACCTTGACAGACCGTCCTGATTTTCAAAAATTCGAAAAAACAAACAAAAATAAGGCAGCAAGGAATGTTTCAAAATTTTAGGCTCTGAAAGTGTTAATGGGTTAACAGTGCGTACTGCTAGAGACCTAGCAATGTTAAAGATTAAAGACACAGTAGGCTAGGGGTCTACAGCTCGGAGCAGACCGCGAATCTGGCCTAGGCTTTCTCAGTCTGAGAAAGCCTAGGCTCTGGCCAATCCCGTGACAACAAGGATAGGGGCGGGCAGTAAACTCAAACAAACATGGCAGATCCTAAGAACACACGCTGTAAGTTGTAAGTGGTGTGCAGCAATAAACTGCACTGATTCAAAAACAGACGACCAGATTTCGCTTTTTTCTCGTTTTCCTAGAAGCCCTGAAAGGTAAGTCAATTGGTGGATAAGTAGATAAAGCTTAAATAGCGTATAATTCAGTGAAAATAAATTGTTTCAAAACACACACCTTTGTATTCAACCCCCCCCCCTTTTATTAATTAATATCTGGTAAATGTGCCCCCCACCCCTACTCTTTTTTAATTTGGAACCTCAGAGTACACTAACAACTTGGTTTCGTTCACCCACATTAGACTAGAGCAGTAACAGACCTAACGCGAGTATGTTTACCGCCCCAGGCTATAAATAGAACAGAGCTGTCTTCGCGCACGCTGCATGTAGCACTGGTTGTCACGGACAGCGCCGCAAGCTGTAGCTTCTAATGTCTCCTTAACATTGCTAGGTCTCTGGTACTTCAAAGCTTTCTAAAGGACGCAAAAATCCCAACGTGCAGCACAGAAATCCTCGGGGAATTTTAGACAAATTTGCAAGTGGTCCTTAACTTATGATGAAGTCTGTATATGTCATAGAGTTACCCCCTTTTAAACTATAGTGTGCATCTTTGGTGTATGTGTATATGTACGTGTAGTTACATGATGGCACGGGCATGGAAGCCAGTATCTTTGGATGATTGCCTATTGTGAAAATAGTTGAATTGAAGTTTTTGTAGTACGCCCTCTCCCCTGCCCTACCCCTCTACCCAATCCCTCTCCCTCCCCCTTTCCCCTCTCCCTCTCATCAATTCCCCTCCCCCCTCCCCTC
>NW_004798040.1:0-690 GCF_000002075.1 Aplysia californica | reverse complement strand
GGGGGGGGCAGAAAGCGGAGACGAAGGCAGACGACAGAACATTGCAAGAGGGCAGAAAAGGAGGTGAAAGCAGACAGTTTTAGACTTAGAGAAGAAAATGTTTCGTTCGCTACCCGGATTCGAACCCGGGATCTTTGAATGAGAGGCGAACACCTTAACCTCTAGGCCACGAGAGCCCCCAACTGTCTAAGTACCGTATGACGATCAAGTCTTGTCGAAGAGACAAATTGCCATCTTTGACAGTAGACCACTTGACATAGTGTCAATATAATAATGTGTGACATGGGAGGAAATGGGAGGTGGCCGTCTTATACTAATACAGGTCACTGTCTTATACAGGTCACTGTCTTATACAGGTCACAGGTCACTGTCTTATACAGGTCAATGTCTTATACAGGTCACAGGTCACTGTCTTATACAGGTCAATGTCTTATACAAGTCACAGGTAACGGTCTTATACAGTAACAGTTTTATACAGGTCACATGTAACTCTTATACAGGTCACACGTAACTCTTATACAGGTCACATGTAACTCTTATACAGGTCACAGGTAACTCTTATACAGGTCACTGTCTTATACAGGTCACATGTAACTCTTATACAGGTCACTGTCTTATACAGGTCACACGTAACTCTTATACAGGTCACAGTCTTATACAGGTCACATGTAACTGTTATACAGGTCACTG
>NW_004798039.1:364332-365539 GCF_000002075.1 Aplysia californica | reverse complement strand
AGACAGTGGGGACGAAAGCAGAAGACAGAGCATAGAGAGAAGGAAAGAAAGTAAAAGTAGAAAAAATTTTAAGAAAACAATATACCTAGGCTGTCAGGTTTCGAACCCCGGACCTATTGAATGAGAGGCAAACACCGTACTTCTAGCCCACAAGAGCCTTTATATGCTCTACAGAGTTAGAAATTGGCAGAGAAAGAAAGGTAAACAAGGAGGACACATATACACAGCCGCAGACAGAGAGGAAAAGGGCACAGGAAGCGACCTTTCTGCACCTCCCATGTGGGTGGTTGGAGGGCGCCACTGGTAGGTCTTACTTCTTTACTTTCCCCTCTGTTGTTTCTGTCTGTCTGTTTGTCTTAATTTTTCCCAGCATTAAATGACCATTATTGTGGTGATGTGCTTCTCTTTACTCAAACAAACAAACAAAATAAGCACCTCTCCACCGCAGAAACAGATCGTCGTATTCCCAGTGCCAACACACACTCGCCCAACTATGACACGATTCAACCACACCTCGCACAAAGGTGGCCCTAATCTGAACTTCGGTATCAAAATAATAATATGATTACGGGCAAAATGTGTGTGATGTCCGGGTGCTAACTTTTATATTCATATTTATTTAATATAAAGAGTTCAAAATATGAAGGTCTGTTCGTTTCTGTCTGTATTTTGTGGTTTCGATGGGTGTCTTCCCGCGACCCCCAAAAGGGTATAAGGGGCGGATAAAAGTAAAGATAGGAATTCGTTGCGTGCTGTCTCAATGAGACTATCTTTTCAAAAATGAAAATCCAATAAATGTCTTTAGTTGCTTGTAACCTAGAACCAGGTGGTACTAGGTCAAGGTGCGTGTGAGAAATACAGGGGACGTGAGTCATATAATGTAGTTTTGCTGCACGATTCCTTGCGATATCTAAGAACTAAGCTGTGGCATTTCGGTCTGTCCTGTTTGTCGCGATATCTGCCAGCATTACAGGTGAACAGGCCTGTTGGGTGCCACGTTTGTGCGTAGCGTGATGACATCATGGTATAAGATGGGTTGTAACTGGGGTGTGTGGTGGCATGGAGATCGAGATAATGCTGTTACTGTTTGTGGGGAAAAAGGGCAGAAAGGTTACTTTTATGACCTCCCCGCTAGCCCCCCCCCCCTCCAGCCCACCTACCCTCTGTGTCTCTTCTCTGACTCTCTGTCTCTCTCTCTTTCTCTCTC
>NW_004798039.1:362274-364002 GCF_000002075.1 Aplysia californica | reverse complement strand
TCTTTCTATCTATCTATCTATCTATCTATCTATCTATCTATCTATCTATCTATCTATCTATCTATCTATCTATCTATCTATCTATCTATCTATCTATGTGTTTATCTGTCTGTCTGTCTCTCCTCCCCCTCTCTCACTGTCTCTATATATCTCTCTCTCCCTCTCCGTCCCTCCCCCTCTCTCTCTCTATCCCTCCCTTCCCCCCCTCTCTCTCTCTCTCTCTTTCTCTCTCTTGTTTGACTCAACACTATTTATGCTAATTTAGAAACACATTTCTGTGTGTATTTGTACTGATAAACGTTGATCAAAGACACAAAATGCCAATGATCATTTTCCAAGGACACTCGATCAAGCTTTGGAAGTCATCAAACTTTGGTGGCCATTTTCTCGATAAACTTCCCTTAGATACCAGGCGGCCTTCAACTCCTTCAATCGCAAATGTCTCAACTTCAGTTCAAAAAAGATTACATCTTTTCGTCAAAAGCAACACTAAATGTGCCCAAAAATTGAGGCCTGACTTCACCGTGTCGTAATAAAGATGAGTGCAATAAACTATCGTTCAACTGAATTTGTTGCTGCCCTGGTTGTTTTCTTGTTGTTGTTTGTCTTTTGTTGGGGGGTGTTTGGTTGTTTTTAAAAGATGCAAACAATAAGCTATCGTTTAACTCAACACTTTCCTGCCCTGGTTGTTTTGTTTGTTTGTTTTTTGTTTTGTTGTTGTTGTTGTTGTTGTTTTCACCAATTATCACTGGGGACGACTATTAAAAACAGAATGAAGACGCTGACAAAATAAATACCAACGCCTTTCCTTCCTCCATGCTCTATGGCTTGGTACGATGAAGCCTTCTAAGAAGATAAAGACAAAGCTATCAGCCGTGAGGTTGTCGGTCGTGACGTTAAACATCACCTGAAGAACGCCACCGGACAAAAACATAAGAGAGCAGAAAATGTCTCTCCAAAATCACATGAGTAAATTCCCTTGTCATTCTTACCAGAGACAAAGATGGACGTCAGCAACCAGGTACAAACAACCTCAATTTTTTTTCATCCGATCATGTTGTAAGGATAGGGTTAATGACCGACCGGACCAAAATCCCTCTCCCTTTTACGATGCTCACTGTTGTGTGAACACGAACAGCCGTTTTTGCTGCATTTCTTTTTGTCAGTATCAATTATCATTACTTTACAAAAATACAATAACACGCACTTCTGATTTATTATTTTAAAAAACGAGGAGGTGGAGAACGGAAGCAACAGGCAATAAAGAACAAAAATTTCGCAGGAAGTAGGAGAAATAAATGGAGAAAAACCTGATGTCCGTAGAAGTACCACGAGAACAGTTTTTAAACCTCTATTAACAAAAGTATTAAAAAAATTGTCCAGTTGACAAAAATACAAACAACTACTGGCGCTCATATGACCTTATGCAGTTTCGAGCGCATAAAATAAACAAACTAAACAACTACTTAGTCTGGTGTTGCAGAAAGAGAGGTAAAGTAAATACACAAGTGCCTATAAGCCGAGGATGCGAGGTACGAAGAGTGTTATAAATCTGATTTCCCTATCTGCCTCCTAACGTAAGTCGAGGGGAAAGGAAAATTTTATCTCCAGAAGATGTTTGGAGTCTGCCAGGTGATAGAGGTGGAGAGAAAATGACTTATTTCGGTTTGGGTGCCTCAGATTTGGATGTAAATGTAGTTTTCTTTGTCAGCAGGTTGTTTTTCTAAT
>NW_004798039.1:358566-361409 GCF_000002075.1 Aplysia californica | reverse complement strand
AGAGACAGAGAGACAGAGAGACAGAGAGACAGAGAGACAGAGAGGGGGGGGCAGACAGACAGACAGACAGACAGACAGACAGACAGACAGTCAGACACACAGATAGATATACATACACGAGCTAAAACCTCAAACTAAAACGAGAAAGGAAAATATGCGTTCGGTTGAGAACGGTCAGGGACAAAACCGACGGTAAAAGTGGCGAGACTGACCTATCAGAAGCACCAACAAGCAGGAAGATGGATAGAGACAAAGGCCCGTCTTGTATCCGTGTCTTTATTTTCATTCCAGCAATGCCATTCTTCTGCGTGTTATTCTCTTCCCTACGTACGGCGGAGGCTACGCTCACCCATCCCTGGGATCATGCAACTAGAAACAAGGTACAGTCAGTGCACTTAGGTCGTTGTACAGAAGTAGGCAGATCTTCCTATACTGCTATCCTTCAGGCAGGGAGTCTTCTTTAGACTCGTTTTCTGGGTATGTCATTAACGTTGTTAGTTTTTGTTAGTTGAATTCAATATAATGATGGGAGAGCAAAGTGGGGAAAACGACGGTAGTCACAAACTGGAAATTGTGAGGGTGCCAAAAAAGCTTGTGAACATAACTTCATAGTTGTTTGACTGGTAGTTTATTGTTAAGTGTTGTTGAATGGGGAATCTAACAACAATAATCAACCAACTGTTCAACAGAAATTCAGTTAGGAGTCAATCAGCGTTCAAAATTGGTACCCTCACGATATTCAGTTTGTGACTACCGTCGTTTTCCCCCTTTAGTCTTCAATTATGTTTTTTACAGACTGGTGCAATGACCTGTAGTGATGGTGTAAAAAGACAACCTACTTCTTTAGAGATAAAAACTACTCTCATGGTGGGTACTCTAAAAAGGTGTCACTGTCAAATACCAAATTGTATTTGTGACTTGTACAATAAATTCCCCAAAGTATTTAACCAGACAACTGGTAAGAGTGTGCCTGGGGGTTTTTTGGCAGATGGAAGGGTCCTTGTTTTGTTCGTGGAGCGATAGTTTTTCAATGTATAGATAAGGAAATGATAGTTTTGTTTGTTTGTTTTGCTCTCTTTGGAGGGCGCCTGTTCTTTGTTCTGAACTGAACCTATTCTGTTTAGCTGTTTTTAAGCCACCTGTTATTTTGTTGAAGGATTTAAGGGGGGGGGGGGATTTGGTCCTTATTTTTAATGACGTCCACGTGCCTACCTTTCTTTTGTTTTGAGGTACTCATAACCCAAATTTGTTAGCTGAAGATGTCTTCTGTTCGTTACTCTTAAGACATAATTACAATACAAAAGGGATGCAAAAATGTTAGAAACAATAAGGTAGATCTACTATACGGTCTTGTAAACTGTTAATGGTTGCGGGAAACTCTCCACAGACTACCTGTTTCTCATTCCCCGCTACTTTCTCACGCGGTCCATAACAACTCTACCAATTGCTCTGCGCTGGCAACTAATCTCATGCTTGACGACCTGTCTGAGTAGCGATCTCTGTCTTACCTACTCGTTTGTTTGTCTATATGCTCTCTCTCTCTCTCTCTCTCTCTCTCTCTCTCTCTCTCTCTCTCTCTCTCTCTCTCTCTCTCTCTCTCTCTCTCTCTATTTTGTTCTCTCTCTCTTTCTCTCTCTCTGTCTTTGTTTTCCTGGCTTTCGTAAGTTATCTGGTCTTGTCTTGTCTAATCTTATATTATTTTATCTTATTCTACTGCTGTGATGTTACTGTGTTTTTGTTTCCCTGAAGCTCTGCCATGTGCCTGTGTCTGTCTGTTTGTCCCCAGGCTTGTTTGACGTGTGTCTGTTTCTGTCTGTGTATTGCTAGACTGGTTTGACATGTACCTGTGTCTGTCTGTCTGTGTGTCTGTAGACCAGTCTGACATGTGTCTATGTCTGTCTGTGTGTCCCTAGACCAGTTTGACTCTTGTCTGTGTGTCCCTAAACCGGTTTGACATGTGTCTATGTCTGTCTATGTGTCCCTAAACCGGTTTGACATGTATCTGTCTGTCTGTGTGTCCCTTAACCAGGTTGACGTGTGTCTATGTCTGTCTGTGTGTCCCCAGGCCGGTTTGACTTTGTCGGCTCTAGTCACCAGCTGTGGCACCTGCTCATCGTGGTGGCCTTCTGCTACTGGCACAAGGCGGGACAGGAGATACTGGTCTACAGGATCGCTCATGAGTGCCATGCCTGACCTCCTGGTGACCTCTACACGACCTTTTCATGACTCCTGTGTGTGTGTGCTTGTGTGTGTAGCGCACGTGTCCTGTGCTATGCGTGAGCGCTCTTTGACCTCAACGTGTGTCTAGTGCTCTCAGCTGTAAAGTCTCGTATCAGAGGCAGAGAAAAGAGAGCTGTGCGCTGTGACGATCACTGTGCGTTGTGTGTATTTCAGGACCCACTCTGGCTGATTACGTAAGACGGGGATCAAAGTTACTCCGTACTAGGTTTTGTAAACAACTATTGTTCACGTTTTTGTCTTATAGTCTCACATCATTATCATCATAAAATGCCAGATCTAAAACAGATGTTGACAATCATGGTTCATCATTCATTTCCCTGCCGGGATGCTCTAAAAAGAGACCTATCTTTGCTCGTTAGCTCTAAAAAAAACCTCTGACATTATCCTGGTCTTTCCCAATCACCCACCTATTCAGGTTTTCCAAGTAAATTGCTCTTGGTCAGTCCCTATCATGTTTGCGTTCTATTAGCTCGTTTGTTTTCAACTGAGTTTAGAAAGAGACTTTTTTGATTTTTGTTCATGGGTGAGAAGTGCCCAAGATTTCTTGAGTTGAAGGAGAGAAGAAGGGAGGGAGAGATATTATTTGAGAGAGAGAGAGGGGG
>NW_004798039.1:355664-358466 GCF_000002075.1 Aplysia californica | reverse complement strand
AACCCCACCCCCGCTCCCGTGACTTTTCCTGTGAAACCTCCAGCCAACAAGGAAGTGCCAACAGTAAGGCAATTGGTGTTGTTGTGGCTCTGTGTAAGCAACTACATGGGCCACACAGCTGGATAACGAAAGCAACCCTACAACAGAAAGCAGCAGCAACAATTCTGGTAAAGTTAAAATTCGATTCCCCGCTCCCCAAACCTTTCTAAGAAATCATTTTAAAACGTCTATCGTGCCCAACGTCACAGCAACCAAGAAGCCCAGATGTGGCCCCACGAGGAGTGGAGACGCCATATGTGAGGCAGCGCAGCGTGGTGAAAACAGGCGCTCGTCAAAATAATCAAAGTTAGGGAATTTTTATCGAATTTTTGTTTTCTAGCTTAATACCTTTCGTGCCCATGTAAGAACATTTTTTTGTCTGAATTGTAAGTGGAAAAAATTGATTAAAGGCACACAAAATTTTAATGTCAATTTTCAATTTTCTAGGACTCTCCAGCTAAAAAAATAGCTAATCTTTCGTGGCCATTTTCACACTAATTTTATCTGTGAAACGAGGTGACCCCACCTTCTTCATTTGTAAATATCTCGACTTATATTCAAGATAAATAGATATTTTTTATCCAAAGCAAAACAAATGAACAGGCTTTAAGATGATATCAATAACTCTAAATGCCCAAAAATTGACGAGAGCCTGATTCCACCGCGTCTTGATACATAGTATATGCGTACAAGGCCAAGTACGTTCAGAATTGAGGGTTAAAGTTTACTTTTACTGCAACTCTTGTCAAATAGCCATGGTGTGCGTTTGACGTTCATTTTAACATTGTAAAGCTATTCAAGCCGAAGGACCTCCGAATATAACTCCAGCTCACTATAGGACGGTGCCAAGTGGGTGGGAAGCCTCCAAATTTCACAAAAGTAAATAATCCAAGTTCACGAACACTCCACTCCATTTGGGGATTCGAACCAAGCCAAGGCCATCCGCTGGGTAGCATGGTTACAACAGAGTTAACTGGCATTCTCAAGGCGTTGGTCATATGTTTTAGTTTCAAACGAGGTGCTTCTTGTTGCATTTTTTAAAAATAGAGTTTCAAAACTTCTGCCCTGATTTTTTTTTCGCAAAAGATGATCTGCAGATAAATTCTGAGCAATTGATGTAATGTATTAAATATTACAGTTTGATTTCAGTTCAAGTTCAGCCTACAACAATCCTGATATATAGAAAACAGTTATATACCCACTGAAGAATTAGATATATATGCAAAATTAAAGCGTGTTCACGATTTTTGACACATTTTCTCACTCTAACGTAATAATATTATTATTATTTCGTGGTTGTCAAATGGTGCTGACTCATTGAGGACCCATCATTGCGGTCATTCGACTACGCCTGAAGACTCGCTGTTTTGGTGCATTTTACAATATAAGTATAACTCTATTATCCATTAGTATGTTTCAAGTTTGTTTTGTCTATCAGAAACGTATTCAATAATGTTTATACAATGGAATAATGTGTATAATGTGCAATAATGTGTACTTTGCAATAATGTATGTACTTTGCAATAATATGTATACTATGCAATAATGTGTACACTTTGTATACTGTGGAATACTATGTAATTGTGTGTATACTCTGCTATAATGTGATACTTTGCAATGATATGTATACTTTGCAATAATGTGTATATTATGCAATAATGTGTGTACAATGCAATAATGAGTATATTCCAATTTGTCTATGACAGTCCGTGGTGTGCCGCAAAATTGTCTTTGATCTGCTGCTGGTGCTGGCCGGCCATGTGATTCCTCCACGTCCTTTACGAACTGAGTGACTGATCGGTGCTTTTACAGAGGACACTAATAGTAATATTGGGTGCCCAATGCGGATGGGATCGGGTCGGGTCGGGTCGGGTCGGGTTGGGTCGGGTCGATCGTCGGGCGATCGGTTTGTGCCACGATAGCCGCTTTGGGTACTCCATCTGGCTAGCAAATTGACCCGACCCAACCCGATCTTGCCAATGGGCACCCGGTTTAAGAACAGAGCTGTTAAGAAGTTACTGGTTTGCAGATGCAAGTCCATAGAACAGCAACAAAGAAAAGACAGTTGAGAAAGATCAATTCATTTGCCTTTTTCGTAAGTTTAACTTAATGATGTGTGATGGCTTGTATAAAGGCACACAAAATCTGCACTGTCGCTGCAACAGTATGTGATTAATACTGAATGGCACTGAATGGATATAATTTCAGTGATATTTAAGAGACCTGACCTTTGAAAAAACCCAGTGGCCGTGTGGTTAATGATTTCGGACCACAATCCTGTCAAGTATAGGTCAATGATAATGGTGGTTAATCACTGAGGTGTGTCCTTGAACGAGGCCCAATGACCCTATTTCAAAAACAGGACGGGGCAATAGGTCGCTTTTGCAAAATCCGGTTGATATTTTATTGCATCTCTTCGGAAAACAATATGATATAAACCGCCTCGGCAAATGGGTTGGAACCACTTCGACAAACGGGTTAGCATCACTTGAACAAATGGGTGCACCCACTTCGGCAAACGGGGGTCAGGAAAGGGAGTTAAGAGTCTGAATTCGGACAATGTTTCATTGAGAACTATCCGGTTATCCGGATAGATTATCCGGATTTTGCCCACATCTAGACGCTGCGCAGTGGCTACCAGCAATACAATGTGTTGGTAAAACTGTCTCTATTTGTGTAGTGTTTTACGGCGTTCGCAACTGCATAAGGTCATATGAGCGCGCGGGACACACCGAATACTTTTAGTTAGTAGGAAATTTTGAA
>NW_004798039.1:353273-354341 GCF_000002075.1 Aplysia californica | reverse complement strand
CTCTCTCTCTCTCTCTCTCTTTGTTTTTCTCTATCTCTCTCTCATTCTCCCTATCTCCCTTTCACCATCTTTCTACCTAATAAGCTAATTATCTCTATGCTTCTATCGCTGACTGTTTCTTTCTCCTTAAATGAGTATTTTTCTCTCCTGTTCTATTTCCTTCACAAACATAAAAACACACACAGACATACAACACACAATGATGGTTTAGGTTTTTTATTTCTTTGTTTGTTTGTTTATATGTCGTATTTTTTTTATTTTTTAATGGGTTTTTTTTACTGTTTGTTTGTTTTTGTGTTTGGGTTTGGTTTTTTATTTAGTTGCTGGGTTTTTTCGGGTGAGGCCAGGGGGGGGGGGGAGTCATTATCACATACTTCACAAGCAATATTTTCTAAACAGATCTGTATTGACATACATGTTATTTTAGAACAAAGCTTCTTGCAGGGCTCATTATAAGATTTTTTCTCCTTTTCTAAAATTGCTATTTCCCTATCTCTGGGCGATTTTTATATGTCTCTATTGCCAGTGATTCAACATCGACCAGTTTTTAAACACGGCAAAAATCGGGCAGTACAGGTAACCACGAGATTGGAGAGGGAGGGGGGATGGAGGGGGAGAAGAGGGGTTCGAAAACAGAAGAAACACAGAGTTGCCCTTTTACCTGAAGGTCGGGGGAGGGGGGGGCTGAGCAGACAAAGCCAGTGGAGAGAAAGAGACCAGGTGAGGGAGTGCATCACTAGGTCAAGGTCACCAGACGTCGTACCTGGAATTCAAAGTCCGATGAGAAACAAGGCGAGTTTCTCTTGGTGAGCGCCAGCTACAGGTAGAGTAGAGAGGAAGGTAGGGCGGCTGAGCTGTGGAAAACATGCTGGGATTTCATCATACTTGGCTCGGGATGAGCAGGATCTCTTACAGTGTTTATTCGCTCTCTGGCTCTATCTCTCTCTCTCTCTCTGGCTCTCTCTCTCTCTCTTTCTTTCTCTCTCTCTGGCTCTCTCTCTCTTTATTTCTCTCTCGCTCTAGCTCGCAACATGTCTCTTTTGCTTCATCTCTCTCTCTTTCTCTCTC
>NW_004798039.1:346881-348400 GCF_000002075.1 Aplysia californica | reverse complement strand
TAAGGTGTTGGCCTCTCATTCAAAGGTCCCGGGTTCGAATCCGGGTAGCGACCAAAAAATTTTCTTCTCTAAAATTGTCTCCTTTCCCCTCCTTTCCTGCTCTCTAGCAATGCTCTGTTGTCTGCTTTCATTTCCATTTTCTGCCCCCTCCCCCTCACCTCCTTTGCCCCCTCCTCTGGGCTCCTCACTCTGTCTGCAGCCTTTCTACTGCTACTCCTTGGCTCTTCCTTACTGCTGTCTTTCTGCTACACCCCTGATCTTCTGGTAAGAAAGATCTACACCTAGCCTTCTCGGACAAGGGCAAAAAATCTCGGAGGGCCCGTGTGCAAGTAGCGCACGTTAAAGATCCATTGGTGGTCTAAAATCGATAAAAGAAGCCACCCGTGCAAAATTCAAAATTTCTTACCCATTTGAAAATATTAGGTGTGTCCAGCACGCTCATAATAATATGACCTTATGCAGTTGCGAGCGCCGTAAAACGCTTACTAAAAAAAAAGAAAGAAAAAAAGAGAGAGAGTGCGGTTGCGGAGCGGTTAGTGTGCTCGTCTTCGAAGCGAAAAGTCAGGGTTCGAGCCTCTGTTCGGACACGGATTTTTTTCGCCCCCTCCTGCCTACCCAGCAGTAATGGGTTCCTGACTTCGAGTTGGGAAGTAAAGACGGTGTGGAAAGGAACTGGCCACCCTACCACAATATGCAGAAGGTCCAGGAAGTTGTCTCACTAACAAGGCAATCCCCAATAATGTCCGGATCGGATGCGGGAACAACTTTTTACTTCTCTTTTCAACACGGAAAATTATGTTACTGTCGTTAATACCACAGTCCTTGAAGTTTTTATAATCTCAGTTTGTTTTTTGCGTTGTATTTTTGCTGTGGGTTTTTTTTCAGTCGTTTGTTCACATGTTGTTGGGGTTTTTTTAATTAGTTTTTGTTTGTTGTTTTTTTTGCTGTAAATGATAATACTGTCGAAACGTGCAGCAGAAGCTTATACATCGGTTATAAAATACCTTGACCAAAGTTATGTGTGTTAATACTTTTACCACTTTCACAATTATAATCGAACCTGTCAAAGATGACCACCCATGGTCGAGGAGATCAGTGGTCATCATCTGAGACGGTCGGTCCTCTGCCTGGACAGGGTCAATAAATATACTAGCAAGAACACAAGAGGGGGGTGTGGGGGTGGGATATGGTCGTTTGTACAGGTGGCTGCCTTGGGCAGGTAGTCGTTAGAGCAGGCTCGACATATTATGTTCATCTCCTTTCAGGAGACAAGTGAAAAAGTTTCTGTCGCTGACGGTAATGAAGGGGCATTGAGTCCGTAAATATTGCAGGGAAAAGGGTGGGATAAGACAAGACTGAGAAGAAAATAATACGAGTTCAGATAAGGAAATTAATACACGGCTATCTATGCACCATACGACAAGCTGAGAGAGAGACGAGTTGAAATAGCTGGAAACAAACCTCCCTTTCCTCATCCTCCTCCTCCTCCTCCTCCTCCTCCTCCTCCTCCTCTTCCTCC
>NW_004798039.1:343835-345934 GCF_000002075.1 Aplysia californica | reverse complement strand
GGGGGGGCTTTTTGTTGTTGCTTTGGGTTTTTTTTCAATGAAGTTTAGGTCTGTGTTCAGCAAAAGCCTCAATAACATTTTATTATTGTCACCCAAGAAAGGTTGGAGGTTTAGCTCAACATCAGATAAATCGAGCCATTAGCATGCTCAGCACGTTTCTGCTGTTTGCCAGAACATTCAATGTCTATTTTTTCTGTTGACGTTGATTGTCCTGGCAACAGCAGGAACACACGCACATGCCGATATCTCGATTTCTCTGATGTTGAGTTGAACCTGCCATCTTTCTTGGATGACAATGATCAAATGTGTCACGACGTGGTGGAATCATTCGCTCGTCAGTTTTTGGGCATATGGGGTTATTGGTATCAACTTAAAGCCTGTTCGTTTGCCTTACTTTTGGTTTACAAAGTGTCCATCTATGTTTAACAGAAGTCGAAATATTTGCAATTGATTGAGGTCAGAGTCGCCAGGTTTCAGAGGTAAAATTGGTGAGAAACTGGCTGCCAAAGTTTGGTAACTTCCATAGCCTGGGCGTCCTTGGAAACTGAAAATTGACATTTTATGTACCTTTTATCAATGCTTTTCAGTAAAATCCAGACCAAAGTGTGTTTTTTAATCAACGTAAAAGATGTTGAGACAAAAAAAGAAAACTAGAAAAAAAGTGCCCATCGGCCCCAAAAAATGTTAATTTTCTTGATTGCATTATTTTGACAAGCGCCTGGTTTCAACACGAAGCCTCACATTAATGTTATTGCGTCTTTTGATAAACACAGACCTAAACTTCATTAAATAAAAACAAACATAAAACTAACGTCTTTCTTGGATGGCAATGATCAAGTGTTGCTGCGGTTTCTGTAAACCTAAATTTCATTTTTTTAAACGATGAAGAACAAAAATCAGCACCGTGGTCGGAAAAACGTTATGACAATGGACGTGGGTGGTTGGCGGGTGCTCTGGTGTGGTTTGCTCCTTCTTTCCTATCAAACATCTTTAGTCCTTATCTCCCCTTCTTCTTTGTTGTGTTTATTACTCTCTTGTAACACCTCTAATCTTCTGGCGCTCATATGACCTTATACAGTTGCGAGCGCCTTAAAACCTCTACAAAAAAACTAAACCAAACTAATCTTCTATTGTTTAGGGTTGGCGTTGTGCACCCTTATCAAAGCACCAAAACATTCTATAACATGACTTACTTTTAGAGTAGCTATAGTGTTTATCGTTGAGGTTTTAAAGACTTGATTTTTACACAATCAAAAAGTGTGGGTGGTTAGCGGGTGCTCTGGTGTGGTTTGCTTCTTCTTTCCTATCAAACATCTATCGTCCTTATCTCCCCTTCTTCTTTTTTATCTTTGTTACTCTCTTGTGACACCTCTAATCTTCTGGCGCTCATATGACCTTATGCAGTGGCGAGCGCCGTAAAACCTCTACTAACACTAAACAATAATTAAAAAACGGTCGCTTTCTTTTGATCGACAGTACTTTTGTTTTGGTAAATGTTTTGTTGCGTAAGGTCATATTAATGAGCCAGCGGGGCACATGTAACATTTTCAGTTTAGTAGTAATTACTTGTAATTTTGAATTTGCCCTGGTGGCGACCGAAGCCTACTCTTATCGATTTTAAGACCACCGACGGATCTTCAACGTGTGCAACTTGTACAAGGGTTGTTCGAGATTTTTCGCCCTTATCCGAGAAAGTTCGGGATTAGATCATTCTTACCCTTAGATCAGAAGTGTGGCTGAAAGAAAGCATTACAAAGGAGCCAAGGAATAGTAGAAGAAAGGCTGCCGAAGGAGTCTGGAGTCCAGAGGAGGGGGTAAACGGGGGTGGGGTGGGGGCAGAAAGTCAAGACGAAAGTAGACGACAGAATATGGTTAGAGAGCAGTTAGAAAGGATGTGAAAGGAGAAAATTTTAGAGAAGAAAATGTTCCCTTGCTGTCAAGTTTCAAATCCGGGACCTATTGAATAAGAGGCCAACACCGCAACGTCTTGACCACGAGAGCCCCCAGCGTCAGGATGGTTCCCGGGTCACCGATTGGTCCTCTTGGACAGTGTCGTTAAAACAAATAGAGCACAAAGTTTGTGTGAAAGGGGGGGGGGA
>NW_004798039.1:340755-342428 GCF_000002075.1 Aplysia californica | reverse complement strand
GGGGGTCCAGAGTGAAAAAACCCCAAAAACACAGCTTTATTCATCCTCTGAGGACAGAAATTGCCTAACACTTGAACACAAAAGCACTCAACACACGCAATGAAGACACACGTACATTGTCCTAAAGAAAAAGCAGAATCGACAATACTCAATTGTTGGGGGCCACCACACAACGCCTTGCATTGTACTTTGAGTCAAGGTTCATGTATCTTGCTCAAGGACCGCCCCCTCCCAAAATATATATAATAAAACAATATCCCCCCCCCCCTTTTTTTCTCATTTCTAATGATCAGTGAAATGCAACAAAATATCCCCCCCCCCTTTTTTTTCACCATCCTTATTTACTTACTTACTACCCGTTACGCCGTCTGGCATTTAGGGGAGCAACAAAGGATCTCCAGCTCTGTCTGATTTGGGCCATCTAGGTCAACGTCCCCCACGAATGATTCCAGGACTTCATTTCAGACTCTACTGTGCGTCTCTAGGACACTTTGGGTCTGCCGCTCTTGCGATTTCCTTCGGGTGTCCAGTGGAGGGCAGTCTTCACAATAGAATCTTGTTCTCTTCTCAGAACATGCCCAATCCATCTCCATCTTCTCCTTTTAATCATGGTGGTCATGTCCTCTTGCCTACATTTTTACCATCCCCTACCCAGCAAAGACAAAGAATATTAAATATATGTCACTTAAAGGGTTTACGCCACTGGGACATGTGCAATGCATGGATGTATTTGTGTATGCACACGTGTGTACTCATACGTTTGTTCATAGATGTGTGCGTGAGTGCATGTACAGACTTCAACATAAGTTAAGGACCACTTGCAAACACTCTGAGTATTCTTCTGGGGTCGTCCTGCACGTGGGAGTTCTTGGACTGATCCAGTGGCTTGATGGCACTACCTAAGGCGGACAATGACCGAGTCTGACACTGCAAGCCTTCTGGCAACCTCTCGGGCTCCAACTCCATCCTGCAGCCATGTCTTAGCCCTGGCACGATCAAACTCTCTGTTTTCGTCTAGGTGGCATGTTGATGCGATACTAGATTTTGCGCGAACGGCGGTTTATATTGCCTCTAAAGTGACACAGTTCGAGATCGTACGTCCGTTTATGGCGTGCACCGGAAATTTTAACTGAGGAATGTCCGTGGTGTCGCACACACGTCGATCAAAAACAGCAAATCTGGTTAAAATTCCCCGAGGATTTCTGTGCTGCACGAGGTGGTTTTGCCCCTTTACTTTTAGGAAGCTTTGCAGCTCGCATAGGTAACACATGAACACTTTCAGAGCAAAACATTTTGAAACGTTCCTTGCTGTCTTTTTTTTTCAGATTTAAAAAAAATCAGGGCTGTCTGTCAAGGTGGTCCTTAACTTTTGTTGAAGTCTGTATGTATGGGAGAGGGAATAGAGGGTTGGTATCTCTTATCCAATTTTTCATTTTTCCTTTTTAATATTTTTTTTGTTGTTGTTGTTGTTGTTTTTGTTGTTATTATTATTGTTGTTCTTGTTGGTGTTCTTGCTGTTCCCATTTCGTAATTTTTCTTTTCGTCATTTTTGTTGCTGCTTCTGCTGCTGTTGCTGTTGCTCATGTTGTTGTTTTTATCGTTGTTGTTGTATTTGTATTGTCGTTGTGTTTTTCTTGTTGTTATTGTTACTGCAGCTGCTGCTGCTGCTGCTG
>NW_004798039.1:335993-338436 GCF_000002075.1 Aplysia californica | reverse complement strand
GTTGTGTGTTTATTTGTTTGCGAGTGTGATATTTTGTGTTACTGTCTGAACGTATGTATTTGTGTGTATTGTTTTTTGTGTGTCTGCCAGTGTGACTCTGTGTGTGTATGTGTGTGTGTATGTGAGTGTGTGTGTGTGTGTGTGTGTGTGTGTGTGTGTGTGTGTGTACTTATTACGTGTATCGAGGTGGTGGAGTATGTGTATGTGTTGACGTGTTTATTGATTCATAATATGTAGGTAAAATTTCGTGCGATCATGTCCATGTGCATCTATGTGTTTTTGTGTGAGTCTATGTTTTTGTGTCAGAAAGCACGCTTGTCAAAGCCCAACTGAGATGGGTCGGCCACGTCATCCGCATGGAAGACCACCGAATGCCCAAACAAACTGCTGTACGGCGAACTCGCAAGTGGCAAAAGAAATCTCGGGAGGCCAAAAAAGAGTTTCGAAGACATGATAAAGGCAAACCTCCAGTCTGCACAGGTTACCGCCAAAGAACTCGAAAGAACTGCCACCGAAAGAAACGCCTGGCGCAGGGCGTCCATCTTTTCCAGCAGAAACAGCGATATCTACTACAGGGAGAAGCTGACTATCAGAAGAGAGAGGAGACGTATTCTAGCCACCCCAACAACGACATTCCAGTGTCCCAACAGCACAAGACATTGTAAATCCAGGATCGGATTGCGCAACCACATGCGCGTCCATAGATGAGCTGCAGGACTTCATCGTCATCTTCGGCAACGAAGGACTACCTACGTGTTTTTGTGATATGTGCTTGTATGTATGTATATGCATTTTCTCCTTTATGTATTAATGTGTGTGTGTGTGTATGTGTGTATGTGTGTATGTGTGTGTGTATGTGTGTATGGGTGTGTGTGTGTGTGTGCGTGTGTGTGTGTGTGTGTATGCGCCACACTCATAAGTATGTGCATATGTTTGTGTGTCTGTGTGTAAGTGGGGGTGTGCAATGCGTGTGTCCTTGAATGCGTTGTGTCAGTTTGTGTGTATTCACGATATGTGCGTGTCAGATACACCTGATTTCTGGCATCTTTTCTCCTCATTGATACTGTGTGCACCTGTTTCTATTTTAGCTTCCAGTGTGCGGTTGGCGGGTGCTCTGGTGTGGTTTGCTCCTTCTTTCCTATCAAACATATGTCGTCCTTATCTCCCCTCTTTCTTTTTTTTGTGTATGTTACTCTCTTGTAACACATAATCTATTCTTCGGCACTTATATGACCTTATTGTGTTGCAAGTGCTGTAAAACTCTTACTAAAGCTAAAACCTTTCTTTTAGCTTCCAACACATTGAAATACACAAGACAAGCGATGAAAACTGTCTAACTCAAAATTGTATCGATTCCTACTCTGTTTAGTAGAGCTATCCAAGTTCACCTAGGCAAACTCATTTTTTACCTTACTGAAACTCAATCCGCCTCCCTTAATCCTAGAAACTTGCCTTTCATCCACAATCCGACCTCATTTCAATCGAACGCTACGTAATTGTAGCGGTTTTTTTTTTTTTAAGTAACGGTCTGAAATCGCTCACTCGTTTCATTGAAACTTTCAATGCAATTTAACTCTTTGAAAGGAAACACGCTTTGGGAATTTACATACTTTATAGATTCGCACGTCACTGTAGCAGCCTGTATCGATTCGGTTTAAAACTCGATGGCATCGATACCGGATATGATAAAGATAGACCGAAAAGGTACGTAACAAGATTGTTCACTCAGCCAAAAAAATGTCCACGGAACTCCGCGAATTCAAGTCGTGAGTGAAAAACAAACAAACAAAAAAAAACCCAACAATAACCAAACAAAACAAAACAAAACAATGAAAACAAGAAAACAAACCCTGAAAACATCAAGCGCGAACTGGACACTTTTAAAGCCGTCAAAAACATCTTTGAGACACCAGCATAGAAAGAATGTACTCTACGGAAATGTCGTTTCTCCTTTTAGAGACAATGGCAAGAAAAAATTGTTCTCAGAAATTATTTTATTATTTGCCTCTTTCCTTTACCTTTTCTTTGCGCGTTTGGTTTTTCATTCATAGCATAATTAAAAATTGAAAAGTGCAGCGGGTGACATCTCTATTATTATATACTGTAGTGCCTTTGACATTATTTCTAGAGTATAACGTGCCTTCTTATATTATAAAAAGTAGGAGCAATGACTGCTCTGTTTGGTAAACGAGACAAAACATTTTAATCAGAATAAGTGGCGACATTTATTATTTTCCTCTTTGTTGCGAGCGCTTTGTTTTAAACGGTGAACCACCCTCCAGTATTCTGACCCTGATACCAGAGCTCTCAAAGGTTGTAAAGAAATTCTCAAGTTGCCTCGTATTTACGCGTATTGTCTCTTTCACCGACAACGTATTTCAAAGAGTGGTCGTTCACCTCCTGCTTTCTATACATGATTTTAGTTGTTTGTTGGAAAGGGGGG
>NW_004798039.1:334523-335838 GCF_000002075.1 Aplysia californica | reverse complement strand
GGTTGGGGGGACGGGGTTTGTTTTAGGGTCTTTTGGGGTGGGGGTTTGTTGGGTTTTTTTACATATATATTATACTGTTTTAGGCAGATACATGTATAACATTTTGCTATAATAAATCGCGATTCAGAACCCTATTTCAAATTGATAAGTGGCATTAACATCAATGTTCATCTCGTTTGTAGATTTGAAAGGACATCGAACTCAAACTTGAATCGTCGTTATGAAACTGCCATGTGTATGAAGGCCTGTTTTTGGTAAGAAGCAGGGTGCCAGTGGTTGGTGGGTGCTCTGGTGTGGTTTGCAGCTGCTGCTTCTTCTTTCCTATTAAACATCCATCGTCCTTATCTCCACTTCTTCTTTTTCATGTTTTTTACTCTCTAGTAACACCTCTATTCTTCAGGCGCTCATATGATCTTATGCAGTTGCGAGCGCCGTAAAACCTCTACTTAAACTAGAACTAAAGAAGCAGGGTGCCAGTGGACAAACACATCCTTGTTGACAGGTGACTGGTGACGTGTCATTATCGATGTCAACTTCTAATCAACCTAAATGCAGGACATCTCGCTGCCCACCCCTTCCACGTACCCCCCCCCCTCCCCCATTTCCCATAATCTATGTATTGTCGTCATACATAATGTTCTCATCATCATCATCACCATCATCATCATCATCATCATCATCATCATCATCATCATCATCATCATCATCATCTTATTATCTTTTCCATAAAATGTATATAAAAATGCTGTTGTTATCACTTAATAATTATCATGATGACTTAAATGATCACTTTCATAAGCTATAATTGCCAGTGCATTTTTTCTGTCTAATATTGTTGTTTGGAATATCTGGTATCAAACTCGATATCAAGAGCAATTGGTATCGACTCCATTGCTGAAAAAAAGCAGATATAATATCAGCCCTGCAGACTCCCGTGATCAAAGCAGTCGGTCCCCTTTCAAACTAAGCAAACACGGAAAAGTGCAAGCAGGAGAAAATCCTTCATCGAACATCACTTCAATCAAAACGGCTGCCTTGCATGGATCACGTACAGGGCAACGCAACGCAAACGTAGCCAAATAATGACTTGCGGAGGGAGGGAGGGTGTTTATTTTCATTGTTTTGAGGTTTGTTTGTTTTGTTTGGTATGTTTGTTTACTCGTTTGTTTGTTTGTTTGTTTGTTTGTTTGTGTGTTTGTTTGTTTGTATGTTTGTTTTGTAGTTGGTATTTGTTTGGGGGGGTTTTAGTTGTTGATGGTTGCTGTTTGTCTCTTACTGGGGTGTTTTGTCTGTTCCTTCTGGGAGGGGGGGGGGG
>NW_004798039.1:326320-334423 GCF_000002075.1 Aplysia californica | reverse complement strand
GCATCTGGTTTCAATATCCCAAGTCAGGATTCGTCACTATTGTTTGTTATTGTTTGTTTGTTAGTGCATTTGTTTGTCTTTTGTGGGGCTTGCTGGTTTGTTTGTTTTGCGTTGTGGGGAGACGTATTTTTTGTTCAGGCTTGTGTATTTGTTTGTTTGTTCGTTTTGTTGTTGCTTTGTTGTTGCTTCGGGGGGGTTTTTGTTGGGGGTTCCTTTGATTTTTGTTTGGGTTTTTATTGAGGTTTTTATTTTTTGTTTGTTTTTGTTATGTTGTATATCTATTTACATTTATTTGTATTGTTTTGCTTTGGGGGGGAGTATAATTGAAAGCGGGGTGGGGGGACTGAGGATAGTAATACTTACATGGTAATATGTACTCGTATACGGCTGAGTTGTAACACATACAGAGAGTTGATTGAAAAGAGAACTTTCAACATTCTGAAAACTGCCAGGAAGAGCTCCGCTGAAAAGAACATCGTGACAATTCAGATAAAAATACACGAGAAATGAGTTTGGAAAAGTCATTTATTAATAGTTTTGAAATCCTCAACCCAAGTAATTTCCGTTTTCCACCCATGCCAAAAAAATAAGAGACAACAATACTAGTTTTCAGCAGTGTCTCTTTGTTGTAAGCTTCATGGACGCATTGTGAGTTTAAGCCCCGTAGCTCTACGTCATGTTTGTTATCGGCCAAACGGAAATCGTTTTCAGGAGTATCAAATGATCAATTAGTGCAAAAAATACCTTGAGTACGCTTTAGTGCGTGTCTGAGTGTCTTCCATTGGAGATAAAAACCTTTCTTTTAAGGTACACCATGTTCTTTCACTGGTTTAAAAAAAGAAAGAAAAGAAAATCATTGCATATTCGGAAAGGAGGAAAGGTCTCAAAACTCTTTGCTAGTTTGAAATACCTACCTATAAAAGAAACTTAAAGTTGAGGGGTAGATGCGCCATATATGGCGTGTGAGGGTGACGCAGAGAGGTATGTGCTGGAGAAGAAAAGGCAGGGGGGGGGAGAAAGAGAGAGAGTGGGGCTAGGAAGAAAGGGAGGAAAGGAAAGGGGGGGGGGTGGAGGGAGGAAGGAGGAAGGTGACAAAAAGTTAGCCGTCACACGGGTAGGGTAGGGTAGGTAGGTCACGCATACACCTGGTTTTAACCCATTTCAGGTGGGCTTGAGTCGCTCGAGTTGCTGCCGCAGTTAATTGTTATTTATTTTAGGCGCGCTCTTTTTTCGTACAGTAGATTTGATTGGCTGTCGCGGAAGCCCGCGTGTGTCGCATCGCCTCCGAGGATTGGCGACAGTTCACGACAGCGACTCCAACCGGCGGAAGCGACGATCCGCAATGCGGCAGCCAGGCCAACAAGGCGCACGAGCGAATTTCCCGGTACACTTTCACCGAGCCAACAAGGCGCATGAGCGAATTTCGCGGTACACTTTTACCGGGCAAACAAGGCGCATGAGCGAATTTCGCGGTACACTTTTACCGGGCAAACAAGGCGCGCCACCAAATTTCTCGGTACACATTCACCTGCGCCGCGTCACATGACGTCAGGTAAAATGGGGAAATTAAGAAGAGACAGGACACAGTTTCCGCCCCTCACTCCTATGTGTTTTGTCGGGCAGGTTTTTTGCGTTGTTTTTTTTAAAATTTAATTGTGTGTGTGTGTGTGTGTGTGTGTATGTGTGTGTGTGTGTGTGTGTGCGTGAGTGTGCGTGCGTGTGTATGTGTGTGTGTGTGTGTGTGTGTGTGTGTGTGTGTGTGTGTGTTTTGTTTGCTTGTTTGAGTGTGTTATTTTGTTTTGTGAGGGTCTTCGGTTTTTTTGTTATTTATTTATTTATTCTTGAAAAAAATGGGGTATAACCTTGACGGGCTTCTAAATGTCAAAGGAAATATTTTTAGGGTGGTACGCCTCGCTCATTGAGACAGAAGGAAGCATGACGAAAACAAGGCTGGGGTGATAGCAATAAAAAGCAACGTTAATGTAATTGTCACTTTTATGTAGGCTACATTTAAACCTGTTATTCCGGTGTATTTATTGGCTATTACATCTATGTATAGCCGCGTTAGCACTTCCTATAACACATTAAACGAAACACACAAGAAAACAGAAAAAGAACAAGAAAACGTGACTGATAAAAAATATAGGTCTACTTCTGAATGTCTTTACTTAGACTCCCCTTCCCTTAGTTTTTTACGCTGCTTTATTTTGTTTCACTAGCACCTTGCCCCCTGATATTTCTATTACCTTTACCATGGGGGAAGGGGGGGGGGTGGTCTCGAGGCCTAGAGGTAAAGATGTTCGCGATCGCCTGTCATTCAATAGATTCTAAGTTCGACCAGAGAGTTTACAGTAATACTATTACTGTAAACCCTCTCTGGTTCGACTCTAGATACCGACGGCAATTCTTCTTCTCTAAAATTGTCTCCTTTCCTGCTCTCTAGCAAGGTTCAGTCGTCTGCTTTCGCCTCCACTTTCTGCCCCCACCCCCTCACCTCTTTTGCCCCTTCCTCTGGGCTCGTGACTCTTTCTGTGGCCTTTCTACTGCTACTCCCTGGCTCCTTCTTACTGCCACACCCCTGATCTTGTGGAAGGAAAGATCTACAACTAACCTTCTCTGACAAGGACGAAAAATCTCGGAGATCCCTTTGCAAATTGCGCTCGTTAAAGATCCCTTGGTGGCCCAAAATCGATAAGAGTAGGCTTCAGCCGCCACCCGGGCAAAAATTCAAACCCTATCAACTGAAATGTTTAATGTGTCCCGCGCGTTCATGTAACCTTACGCAGTTGCGAGCACCGTAAAACACTTACAAAAAAACACACCCATAACAAACAAAAAAACTACCTTTACCATTCCTTTCCGTAGTCTTTTTACTACAATTACCCCAACTGTCACAGCCACTACCACTACTACTACAAATTTGATTACATCTTTAACATTTCAGTTCCACCAATACTACTGCACTACCTTAGAATTACAAAACACTTTCCGACATTTTGGATTACTAAGACCATGAGGTCAGAAACCATAAATGTTCTATCTGCTTTATCAAAATGGTAAAATTATTTGGAGTCGTTATCAACAAATTCAGAGAATAGCATTCGGAAAAGCTTGACATGTGAAACCCAAACATTTTAACGCCAAATTTCTCCAAACTAGGTACTGAGATTATAGAACTTTGTAATTGTAGAGTAGCCACTGGTAGGCTTCTGTTCCTATTTAACTAGCTTAATAAAACTGTTATCACTGCAGCTGTTACGCTTACATCAAAATGCATCCAACGAGGACAAATAGTAGGTAGCAATGGCTATAAAACCACCCAAGGGAGTTATTGTATGGTTAGGAATAAAAATAAGTGCTTTAGAATTTACCTTTTTGTTAGTTATCACAACACAACAAACACTACGTACCACTAGTTACAACTACTGTTACTTATCAACCTCAAGAGATATTTCTAGTGCCTCTGTGTAGTGCGTGTGGTTTCATTTGACTTAATATCCATTTTGGTAGATCTCAATATTTTTTTCTAAGTTGGAATCTCCAACTTAAAGTCTATCTCCGATTGCAGACTTGAAAGCTCAGGAAACAATCCTAAGTCAAGAATATCTCTTTCCAGGTTAAGACGGGGTTTGGGGGGGGGGGGGGGTTCCAGCATCTCCAACTCTCTATCGTTGCCTGTGGGTTAAAAGCTGACCTCTACATGTTGATCACCAAAAAAAATGGCAGTTCGATTCCTAAGATGGAAAGTCTGTCGGGAGGAATGCCAAGTCCCACTTAGCCCAAGTTGACCCTGTTAGTTAGGCATGATAAAAAAAAAGCCTGCCTCGAAAATTATCAAGATTATGTTCACAGAGACGTACAACACGTCGTATAAACATAACGAGCTTTTACTTTTTGCTTTTTCCTTCCTCTGGTATCCTTAGGATGTCGAGGGGTTCCCCTACCATCACTACCTTTGTTGATTGAAGGGTGAGACAGCAATACCGATGTGTTATTCAACGTGCTAGTGCAAACGGTTAACTCAGATGTGGGGAAAAGTCTAACCTAATGCTTAGAACATAAGTATGGGAGATCTGTTGAACAGGCTGTTTTTATTTCATGTGGATGCAATGAAGTAGACACAGCATTCAAGTCATCACACAGCGCGACAAAGCAAGCTTCTTTTTTATTCTTTCTGTGTTACTTTTTTAAAGAATGTAGTCATTACTTTCATGGCAGCTTGGGAGATTGGTTCAGGACAACGGTCGGGGTGAGGAAAGGCTGTTTGCTCTCTCCCACTCTCTTCAACATCTTCCTAGAACGAATCATGACTGACACTCTGGAAGACCACAATGGAACAATCAGTATTGGAAGCAGGACAATCACTGACTTGCGTTTTGCCGATGACATCGATTGATTAGCAGGACAAGAACAAGAGCTCGCCACACTAGCTAGTGTAGCGGCTGGACACAACCTCAGCAGCCTACGGCATGGAGATCAGTGCCGAGAAAACCAAGCTAATGACTAATAACACCAATGGCATCAACGCGGACACCAAAGTCAGGGGCGGGAAACTTGAGACCGTCAGCAGCTTCAAACACATTGGATCAATCGTCTCAGATGAAGGCTCAAGACCAGAAATTCTCTCCAGAATCGCGCAAACAAAACTGAAGCCTATTTGGAGGGACAGAAACATCACGCAAAACTTTTTAAAAAATCAGACTTATGCGTTCACTGGTCATCTCAATATTTTTATACGCCTGCGAGTCGTGGACACTGACAGCAGAAGTAGAGAAAAAGATTCAGACCACAGAGATGAGATGTTACCGCAGACTCATTGATATCTCGTACAAAGACCAAGTTTCAAATGCAGAGGTACGAAAGAGAATCACCAACGCAGTGGGGCAGCATGAAGATCTACCGACCACAGTAAAGAGACGAAAATGAAAATGGTATGGGCATGTCACAAGATCCACAGGACTTGCCAAAACAATCCTGGAAGGAACCGGACAAGGACAGAGAAAGAGAGGAAGGCAGAGAAGGAGATGGGAGGACAACATTACAGAGTGGACAGGAAAGACGATGGGTGACAATCTGAGGAAAGCAGAGGACAAAAATAGATGGCGAGAGCTGGTTTTCAGATGCAGTGGTTCCCCCACGGTTGCCCCAACCACAGGATAGAAGAAAAAGAAGAAAAAGAAGAAGACGAAGAAAAGGAAAAATGTTTTAATTGCAGGGTAGAAATGTCTGAAAGGAAAACTTTAGCCCATATTTTGGAACTCACTTTATCTATCTCACTCATGCGGGGTTTAAACTCTCCTTGGGACAACATTTTGAGTTATGAGCGAAAGACGTTTTTACATATTGTAACTTAATGTTCACACCCTCGATGACAGACCCTCCTAGACAGGTGCAAACAAAAGTTCACATTCCCCTCCTCACAACACTCCCACTCCCCATTTATTCACACCTTCGAAATGGCTAGCCTGCTCTAGTTTTCTCCCTTTGCTGTTATTTGCGCGTTTTCTAAAATAAGGGACATCAGTCGCTTGTCACATCATGATTACCTCACCATCTGGTACGTTCGTTGCTTGCCGTCTTTAGCCTCGTACGTCAAACCAAAGATCGTGTATAACAAGATAGTTCACTCCTCTCTTTGAGCCAATTAAAAAAGTGTCCTCAAAATTCGATGGCGCCCTAGAGCGGACTTTGCGATCAGAGTTATGTGAAAAACAATAAAAATGAAACTAACAAACTGTGTTATTCCTATTCTTCTTCTAGAGAAACGAAAGAGAGCTTCAAAATAAAGACTGCAGCGCCATCTGAAGAAATGCACGGACTTCTGCAGACACTTTTTTGGCTGAGTGAACTATCTTGTTATGTACGATCTTTGGTCAAACTTCAGAATCGAATCCTGGTTTGTTTTTTTTAGTGCTGAGACCGCGAATAGTCACCAAGGTATTTACTTGAACTCTGGTGCCTTTTTCTTTTCTCTCAAACAGATTTTTTTTAGCTTTATGAAGGCGAGACACCACTGAGACTTTTGTTTTCCCGTATGGTTGACTTTTTTGGAGACAAAGGGGATTATCTAGAGTTTTCTGGTCGACTCTTTTACCTTTCAGTCTCATTTGGTTCTTACACAAGGTCAGATTGGAATCGCAAGGCCTATAAAAGGACATATGATCTTGTGTATAAAATGGAAACCCTGTATGTAAGCCAAAGGTCGAAAAGTTTTTTAATCCCTTTTTTTTTAGCACCAACTCGACTTCTTGAGTGCACATCGATAGCCGTGTCTCCCCTTAAATGTATTAAAAAGAACGTTGAGATTGATTTTCGGGATGCTGTCTTCTTGCTATTTTGGCTCTGCGACGCATGCCAAGTTTTCTTCTCCTGTATTTTATTTACACCGGATCTGCGCTCTTTTCAACTGTTGAGTGCTGAAATGGAAACCCTTTCCCAGTAATGGAACCAAAAAGGGACACTTGAATAACTGAGGATGAAAGCTGTTTACCTAGGTTTCAAAGTTGCAGTCGTGGCAATGTTTCTTGTTATTGTAATCATTGTCATTGTATGGAAAAGAAATCAAATGAGGTAGTGTTTGATGAAGCCCACGTGGGACACTTAATGTTAAAAACAATCAGGAAACGACAAATGCAGCTTTTGGGACACCTGAATAGATATGAGGGTCTTGAACATCTAGCTCTCACTGGAAAAATTGAAGGCAAACGAGGCAGGGGTAGGCCCAGAACAATCTAATTGAGGAACCTTAACAAATGGGTAACACGGAAAGATCAGAGAAAAGTAGCTTTTTTGAGAGCATCCGAGCAAAGGAATGAATGGAGAACCATGATCGCCGATGTCTGTCGCACATCTGGCACTGGATAATGATAATGTCATTATTTTCTCTATAATGCAGCCCACCTAGTCATTCTCATGTAAGGATTTGGTTTGTCCCTGGGTGTGTTACAGAAGATAATTCTCAAATCTTAAAAAAGAAATCAGTTATCTTTGTTTTTTATTTATTCATTGTGTGTGTGTCGGGGGGGGGGGGTCCTTGACCTTGTTTAATGGGGACGGAGGTGTTGTAGCGTTGTTGTGTAGCACAAAAAATGTCAAAGCTGGAGATGATCACCATGGCGCAATTTATTCGGGGAAGCTGCGAGAAGCAGCTTTCATTTTGTGTGATTTCCGTAGTGCCTTTGTCCTAATCATTGAGGTTTTGTATTTGGGGTAGCTTTTGTTGGTAGGTACAGACTGGCGTTTTGGTGGTTTGTGGGGTCTACTGAAAAGCAGATCATTGTGACTGAGTTTTTTCTCTGCATTCAGAGTGGACACAGTAAGGTTTCTAATGCACCAGCTATGTAAAAAGTTTTTCTGTGAATTCGTCAGTTCTTGACTTTAAGCCTTTGTTCTCGGGAACAGATGCGGTGGAGTCCAAGCAAACCATTGCGAATTACGAGATAAAAGAATATAATTAATATGTTTTTAGTGCTTCAAGGAGCGAGGTGTAACCTCTGGAGTCAACTGATTATAGGTAATAATCTGTCTCTATTTGATTGCGAAGAAGTGGGTAGAAACATGAAGGAAAGAGGTAGACTTGCTGGCATGTGTATGAACGTGATCTTGTCATGGCGCACTTCTGATGTCATAGAGGAACTGTTCGGTGTGCTTTTGGTCTGTGGATGTTGTGTTGGGTATATACGTGTCTGTGTGTGTGTGGGGGGGGGGGGGCATGTGCTTGTGTATACGTGTGACGTGCCTGTGTATGTGTTCTTGTGTGCGTGTTGCGAGGGTGCTGTTGTTGTTGTTGCTGTTGTTGTTGTTGTTTGTTAGTTTGTTTGATTTTAGTTTGGTTGTTGTTGGGTTGTGGTTGTTTTGTTGTTGCTTTTTTTTAGGGAGGAGGAGGGGTTGTTGACTTACGGGGGGGGAGAGCGGTGGAGGGCGCTGAAATCAAGAAATGCCAAGAAAAATGTCAGCTTAATACGATATTTACTTTTCAAGAAGTTCTCATGGTTCTCCCACGGTATGAGTGGCCGTATAAACGGACTGCAGGGTTGAAAAAATACGTGGGTCAGAATCAAGGACCATCCAGAGTTATGAATTGTAAAACTGAAAAGGCTCCCC
>NW_004798039.1:324598-326220 GCF_000002075.1 Aplysia californica | reverse complement strand
TAAATCTCTTATTTTTCTTCTTCTTTAAACTAAATTTCTAATTGACCAAAAGGAAATAGCCAAACAATTGATCAAAACGAATATAGATGAAAATGGCAAATCGAAGCTATTGCCCCTGTTATCTTGGTCTATTTTCGTGCATGGTTTCAATTTTTGGCCACTGACAGCAGAGACAACAGTTTCAGAGCGTTCAATACTTTTGAATAGAAATACTGTTATACATGTTCCAAAATATCTTTACAAATAACACCTGCTTATCCAAAATAAATATCTACCACAGAAAAAGCCATAGATTGGAAGGTTGCCAGAAAATCAGGACCTTAATTGGACTGAAGTTCGTTGAACTGTACGCATACGGTAAAACGCCATTTTGATCTTACATCCAGCGGCCACTATGGAGTACAGCGAAACAGAAAAAGGTCATCAACGCTGTTAGATCCTATAATAAAACTGGATCCCTACGGGCAACTAGGGTTTCACTCGATATTCACTTTGCGATCTGAGAGGTCAATAGCCCGATGGATAGACATAATGTGTCACGACGCTGTGGAATCAGGCGCTTGTCAATTTTTGGGCACATAGAGTTGTCATTATCATTTTAAAACGTGTTCATATGTTTTGCATCTGGTGAAAAAATACCCAGCTGTTTTTAATAAAAATCGAGATACATGTATTTTCAACTGGAGGAGGTGGGAGTGTGAGAGGTAAAAGTAGCGAGAAAATGGCCGCCAAACTTTGGTGTTTTCAAAGCTTGAGTGCCCTTGGAAACTGGAAATTTACGATTGTTGTGTGTAATATCCACACAGAAAAAGTGTTTTCAAAAGACGTAAAAGGTGCTGAGCCCAAAGAAAGGTTGAGCCTGACAGGGAATTCGTGTAAAATGCCTTTTCCAAGGACACAACGTCTGACCAAGCTGAGGCTCGAACCCTTGAGCCTGCAATCTCACGATTACGGGTCCGATAGCCAAACAACTAAGCCGCCGACGCCAATAAATGCTTACTAAATTCTGGAAACCTTTGTGAATCACAGACAATATCAGTAGCTCAAGCAGGATGGCACCACACCCCACACAGCCATTAAGGTTACTCGGTGAATTGAAGACCACTTTGGCGAGAAAGTCTTCAGTCGTTTCTCTCGGATCACGTTTGGACATCCCACTGCCCAGACTTCAACCACCTGGATTTTCATCTTTGGGGTTACCTGAACGACCAACAGAGTGAACAGAATTTTGAGAATCTACGTAATCATGTCCGACGCATTTCTGTAGACCGGTACCATCGACTGCTCAAAAACTTTGTATTTTGCGCAAAAGAAGGGGTTTTTTTACGTGACAGGCCACGCATTAAACAGGTGATTTAAGAGCTCACTGCTAGAGGTTGTATGCTGCTTCGTGCCTCAACTCTGGATATTATTCAACACACAGACATGCATTATCTACAAAAGTCCAAATCTGTGCGACAACATTTTCCAGGGGTTTTTGTTCTATTGTTGATTATTTGGTAAACATGTTTACTCCATATCGCAATTCTGAAGGAAAGAAAAATTATTTTTTTAATGTCACTAAAGCAAAATGCATATAGCCCTTCTTAAAGGTAGGTGTTTTACGCCCCCCAACCCCCCCC
>NW_004798039.1:323515-324498 GCF_000002075.1 Aplysia californica | reverse complement strand
AACAGACAAAATTTAGATCATGATTTAGAACACGATCTTCGACCCTGCTTGTCGGGGCCAACCCAGGCTGAGATGGATGCAATGTCCCAATAGAAAGACCGTGAGATTTTAGAAAAAAGACTTCTCACGTGGGAATCTAACTGTATCCTCGCCTGCCATGACTAAGCGTTTACGTTCACAGAGGTATCGTGGGTTTTTTCAGGACCCCAGTAGAGCGCATTATTTCTTTTGAAGACAACTTTGTGATTTTTCAATATGTGTGGCCACTTTTTCAGAGCATCTATCACCCTGAAGGTCATCCATATCATTGCAATCTTAATTTGAATTGATTTGATGCGGCTCTTACTTATTCGGATAAGCTTTGACTCAGAGAGCCATATTTTATTTACGTGAAGATCGTACCCAAAAAAAAACCTATGACCCAGACTTCAAAATATTAGTCGTCATGACCATGCAGTCGAAAGTGCTTTTTAGTGAGTCATGCATGGGTTAAATTGACATATTGTAATAGCTTTTTTGCGTGATGAACGTTACGGTATTTACTACCGGCAAATATTTTTAGGGGAAATACAAAGAAGAAACTCTTCTGTATGACCTGAAGGGGCGGCTCGATCGACTGCGTAACTAAGGGCTCATCCACAGAAAAATATTACAGAATCGAGTGCCAAGGATTTCTTTCATGAAAGTCCGTTGAATATTTTTTTTAATCCGTTTTCATTCCTTTTGGGAATAATATACCATGCCCCTCTAGACCCAATACAGTCCACTTGCGAACAGGGCATTCGGATCTTTGTCAATACTAGGCTGAAGAGGACAATGCTCCCTTGTGGATCTTATATTTCTGAAAAGTGATATTATCATATCGTATCCTATTCGTTAGCACCTTCCCTCCCCCTCTACTCACCACCATCAGCACAACCTACACAGATACACAAACATTCACACACACACACACACAATCACATACACACACACACACACAC
>NW_004798039.1:318991-321042 GCF_000002075.1 Aplysia californica | reverse complement strand
CACACACACACACACACACACACACACACACACAAATACATATACACACAAAATGCATTTAAAGTTCGACGTACTAGCACAAAAACGCATCGCCAAATCACAGACGAAAGCTTTCTCACATTGACAGACTAAAAAAAATATCGACGCATACACAGTGGCCAATTTACCGTCCAGCAATTTTTATCTCCCAAACCCCCAAAAGCCATCAAGCAGAAGAGACGTAAATGCAATCAGGGAATAAAACAAGTCAATACACTCAGTCCGAGAGAGAAAACGCATCAATTGTTTATCGTTCCATCATGGCGGCTGTCTTTTGAATAGATTTCGCTGCCTCTTAATACGATTCTGTATGGGGAGTATAATTGCATGCTCTCAGCTTACGTGCGATGAAACAATGAATGCGCAGGGGGGTTGGGAGTTGGGGGGGGGGGGGATGGTACTAAAAAATATAGGCTTAGACAGATCCTAAATCCACGCCAAAAAGCTTGCTGACTTTTTGTCTGTTGCCCAGTTCTGTGGGTGCAGACCATCTGGGGAGAGGACCGGCCCAACATGAACCGAGTCAGGACTCAATTGTCCTCCTTAACAAGCGCCACCGGGGACACAGAGAGGACTTCCCTTGACGAAGTTAGCTCCCCCTAGGGTTACTTCTGATTGCCGTGAGTTCCAGACGGCTTCATCAATGATGGTGACCAGGACGGACGGAAAAAGAGAGAGAGAAGGGATGATTGTGGACAGGAAGACAGAGATGAAGATAAGAGAAGATGGAGAAGAGCGGATGCAGGGGGGGGGGAAGAGGGTGGGGGGAGAAGAGGGGAGACACGTGGTTTGGGGGGGGGGACTTTTGGATACATAAAGGAAAGAGGAAAGAGGACAAGTACGACGATACACGACAAAGGAGAGAGGAGGATGGTATGGAAAAAAAATAAGGGACTAAGAATGTCTAGAGAAAAGGGGTTGTTTTCTAGGACCGTACGAACCCGTTGCTTTTAAAAATAGAAAGTTTCGGATCTTAATAGCAGTGGATTCAGAACTTCCTGCTTTTTGAATGGCCCACTCTCGTGATCGAAAAAGGGGGGGGGGGAGTAGGTGTCAAGAGCTCTAACTTCAAGGGATTTGAAATTGTTTCGTTGGCAGTGAGACCTACTTTTAAAAGATAAAAAATGAACAACATAAACACGATTAGAGATCGCTTGGCTCGACAGCACTGAAAAAAGGAGAGGAATGGGTTGGGTTGTTTTTTTAAGAAAACAGAGAGAAAGAGAGAGAGGGGGGGAGGGGGAGGGAGAGAGGGAGAGAGAGATAGAGAGAGAGGGGGAGAGGGAGTGTAGGGAGAGTGAGACAGAGAGACAGAGAGAGCAAAAGAGGAAGGGGATAGGAGGAGGCAGCTAAACTTTATCTGGACCCCCAAAGGCAACTAAAATGTCATGAAATGTTGCAGATATAACATACTTACCTTATATGTGTCTATCTAAGGAGAGAGACTAGGGAGGACTACCTGTATACTAGTATTTGTTCAAAATTTGGTTTGAAGACATTATAATTAGAGATAGAAATTGTTACAGTTGAATTCTGCTGTCACTGATCAGAAGGGGGCTGTGATTGTAAGGAGCGATTAAAAGGTCAAAAAATGCAAAATGTCCCTTTTCAGTTCTGCGCGTTGTTGTTATAGTTGTTATAATTGTGGTGTTTGTTGTTGTTGTTGTTGTTGGGGTTGTTGTTATTGGCGTATAGTCCTTGTTGTGTATATTTGGTAGCGTCCGCTTCTCTTTGGTTAGCTCTTTATGCGGTATTTTTTTCCAAGGTAGAATATACTTTGAGAGCGGTGTAGTTTTATTTTTAAAGGGGGTATTGGGGAGTTGGATACCTTGAAAAGAGAGCTGACATTTAACGTCAAGCTTTGAACGTCACAAATGTTAGCGTGTCATTCTCTAACCTCCCCCTCTCACTCTCTCTATTTATCTATCTATCTATCTATCTATCTATCTATCTATCTATCTATCTATCTATCTATCTATCTATCTATCTATCTATCTATCTCTCTCAATTTC
>NW_004798039.1:315967-317582 GCF_000002075.1 Aplysia californica | reverse complement strand
GACACACACACACACACACACACACACACACACACACACACACACACACATGTACACACACGCACGCACGCACACACGCATGCGTGCGCACACGAACACAGACGTAACTAATGTGAAGTGAAAAGCACAATTAATACGCAAACAATAAGGCACACAATAATAAACCAAATAGACTGCGTGCTGTTACAGTGGTAGTGTCTGTATGTTGACTGTTGCCGTGGAAACACATAAAATGGCGACGGCTGGGTCACCTCACAACTGTCATTTCTTTTTAAAATCCTAAACTGAGGTTAGCTTGTCCTGGCCAAAGCACAAAGTGTCTTGTTTCTATACGTACCGGCCATCTATTATCGTTCGCTCACTTTCGTCTGTCCGCTTGAAAAACATTCTTGTTCATTTATTAATTTACCAATGGGAGCGTAACTTTGCATGGCACTCCTATGGGCCAGCGTCCAACAGTTTTTCAAAAAACATTAGATCGTGATCCAGTAATTAAAACGTTTCTTTTTTTATTGGGGGGGGGGGGGCTATACATCAAAGCACTGCCTTTTGGATCACGCCAAAAAATAAATGATTAATAATAATCTTGCCTACAAATTGCTAATTTGGAGACAGCAACACCACCCTGCTCTCTCATTCTAGAATCTACGAGTAGTGTAAGCTTGTCGATTTCATCTGAAGTTCCTCTAAACATAATTTCCACACGAGTCTCGAAAAGTACCCGACCGAGATGTCTCCGAAAGTACACACCAGTCTGTTGACCCGTTTTTCATAAGTGTGCGTGAAAGTGTGGTGTTGATGGTAAACTAGCAATACGGCTTTTGTTATTCCCCGCTTTTGGGCTAACATCAACGGAAACGTGTGCGAACTTTGATTTGCAATAAAAATTAGCCCAATCCGTACGCCCTCTGGTCATTTTGTACCCCCGGGGGTGTATTCTTCACATTTTAGAATACTTCTTGTGCGAAGATCTCTTTGAAACTTTCAGTATTTCTCAAAAAAACCACTTTGACAGACTGCTATGCAAAGCGTACGGATCGGATTAACGAGTGAATTTCCTCTTTGGAAAGTGGTGGCACAGAGTTCCCCACGTCGTATGGATACGATAGTAAAACACGACGTACGGATACGGTTAATTAATGGACTTCAAAATTATGTTGGTCAGCCAGCATTTAGAATGACGTCGGTAGCCCAGTAGTTAGGTCACTGGACTCGGGGGTTAGAGACTCAGTTCGGTCCGACGTTGTGTCCTTGGAAAAGGCACTTTACACGAATATCCCACTTGGCTCCCTCTTTTCTGAGATGGACGTTCAACTCGGAGGTCCCGCCTCTTAAATAACCTAGCAGTGTTAATAAGGCCGTTTAATCTATACTACTTCACAATTTTTCAACTGTGTTTAGACCGGTATACAAAGACCTGAAGAAATTCAACCAAACGATCTGGGCTATAGTTTGTTCATTTGTTTGGGAGTTTCCGGGTTTGTTTGTTGTTTGTTGGGGTTTTTATGCGTGTGTGTTTGGGGGAGGGGGGGTTGTTACATTTTTAAAGTAGGGATGGGAGAAGGGAAGGTAGAATTGGGTTTCATTCTCTTTTATTTTTTTCTTCATTTTTTTG
>NW_004798039.1:314701-315695 GCF_000002075.1 Aplysia californica | reverse complement strand
TGATGATGATGATGATGATGATGATGATGATGATGATGATGATGATGATGATGGCGACAGTAATGTCGACGTTGACGACAAAGATGATGATTGCTTTTTAAGCCATTCTTGAGTAAGACAATAAGGACGAAACGTTAAACACATTTTATGTTGTCATAAAACTTTTAAAGCTGAACTGTCCATCAACTTTTGTTCTTGGTTGTTGGGTTGGGTTTTTCTTTCTTTTTCTTTTTGATTGATGGTGATGATGGTGGAGATTGTATAGGTAGTGGTAATGGTCAGATTGGTGAGAACGATATGCAGGACAAATCTTGCTGTTAGTTTATTTCTTCGTTTGACACCTACACTAGATCCCCTCAGGCTGTACATGAAAGAGAGAAGAGAGACGGGGGGGGGGGGGACAAAATCCTCATTCCCTACTCCTCTGACGTTGATTTCAGTAAGTGTGGAAATAAATTAACCACTGAGTCATGCATTAAAGATACTTTCAACCAGCGGCCACGTTACTGAAAGGTGGGGGCAATGAAGCCTCGAAGGATAATGAATGGTAAGTTCACATCAAGACAAAATACGTCAAATTGGGCACAGTTGCCCTTAATAATAATTAAGTCTAGTGAAATCGCTTTGAGTCAAGAATTCTGCATATCAAGAATGCTCTCTTCAACAATTGGTACGCTCAAGAAATTACCTTTACTTTTGATTTAAAATATATGGCTCTGTATTTTTGGGTTTTTTGCTTCGTTTTCCGCTACATAGATATTTTGTATGACATCAAATTAATTACGTACTGGATGGCAGGTTTTATAACTTCAACCAAGCAAAATCCATTGGAGGCTTCAAAGGTGACTGCCACACGCAATAAACCTTTTCAAGTGGGCGGGACAACTAATTTTGTGGCTTTCGGGGTCTAGCTCAAACAAGCACACACATACATATACACAAACACGCATACACATATTCACACACAAACACACACACACAGACACACACACAC
>NW_004798039.1:311998-313321 GCF_000002075.1 Aplysia californica | reverse complement strand
TTTATTTATTTATTTATTTTTATATAATATCTATTTATCTTAGAAACTGAAAACGGCCAAAAATGTCAGAAGATCCTTCACGCAGAGGTGTCAATCGTATTTGCCTATTAATTAATGTCAATTCCTTTTGTATAGAGACAAAGAGTATCCAAAGTAATGATACACCATTAAAATTCAAGGATGCAACTTTTTTTTAACTGGATCATCGTGTCATTACAGCAGTTCAGAGACCTAGAATAGCTCATATTTATATAGAAACTGTGAAGATTCGTAGACACTTAGAGGTATGTCAGATCACTATAAAGTACGGAGAAATAAGATACAGTACATGAGGATTCCTATCATCTGCTTGTTTTACTAGTAGCAGGTGTTCTGTTTAATATGTTACCCTGAATATCTAGGTTGAAACAGAGTTTCTGTTTTCGGGTTCGACTTAATCAAATAATTTTAGTGTTTCTGTTTTCGGGTTCGACTTAGTCAAATAATTTTAGTACTTTAAATCGTATACCTATTAAAAATTTAATTTTGTGTTGGTTCGCAAAATCTAAACATCCAGATAGAGGGTAGAAAATAATTATTCGCAGCTCTATTGTTGAAGTAAAGTAATGTACAACATCAGTATGTACTGCTCCTTCGTGGGGGTTAGTGTGAAAATGTCGAGTCAATTCTAGAAAACAAGGGAACGAAATAATGAGAAAAACGTGAGCGATTTGACTCGAACAAACGATCTAGAAGGTGGGCAGAGGCTGTCAAATTAAACTGAATGCCAGTCGGTCTGATAAAGAAAGGTAGTTGTCCGCGAACCAGAGCAACCTTGGGATAGAATATATAGGCAGTGATAAAGGCGGCTGTTTTGGTGGTTGATAGACTTACAGGCAGTGACATTGATGGATTTTGTGTATTGTTGATATACATATTATAATCATTGATACAGATGGTTGTTTTGATGGTTGAACGATTATAGCCAATGATATAGAAAACTGTTTCGATGGTCAATAGGCTTTCAGGCATTGATATAGATAGCTGTTTTGATGGTTGGTAGATTTATAGACAATGATATAGATAGTTATTTTGATGGATGGCAGACATATATGCAATGATATAGATGTCTGGTTTGATGGTCGATAAACAAATAAACGATGGCTTAGCCACAGACTAGCAAGCAAATATACGACTAAACTGACAAACAGATAGATAAACACTGACACTGGCAGAAGAACTTTTGAAGGTATGTGTCATTTAAAGGAAGAATGTATGAAGAAACCATGATGAAAGCAGGCTCGGAGAAGAGGTGTAGAAGGAAAAGGCAAACGGGTTGCGGGG
>NW_004798039.1:298858-311877 GCF_000002075.1 Aplysia californica | reverse complement strand
CAGACAGACAGACAGACAGACAGACAGACAGACAGACAGACAGACAGACAGACAGGAAGCCAAAACTTGATGCAGAGAAAGAGACAGAAGGCCGCGAGATAGAAGGGAGAAACGTTAACAGATTGAGGGTGATGTAGAGAAGAAGATTTGAAAAGGAGTCGAGGGAAGGGTGGGGAGATAGAGAAAGAGAGAGAGGGGAGGGAGGGGGAGAAAGGCTGGAATAGAAAGTGTTAAGACAAAGAAACACACTTACGGATCTATGTAAAGTCATTCATGATGAAGGACATAGCTCCTTGAGGAGCGACGTGGGCCACTTCAAAAAAACATGTTTATTAATGTCGGCGCTTTTACCCTCATCGACATACTTTATATCATTTCGAACGAGACTTTGGACCCGGTCTGTTAGGGCCAAATTGGGATGAGTGGGATGCAACGTCCGTGTAGAAACACCTCCCCACACTGGAATCGAACCCGGAACTTCTGGGTGCGACAGAGAAGCGCCCAATCGCTAAAATCACTGACACCGGTTGGATCAGTTCAAACTGCTGTAAGAAGACTTCACTAATAGCTTTTTTGTTTTCTTTAGTAAAATTTGTCTATTTCTATTTCTCATTTGGACAAAAAGAGTATCATTTTATTATAACTTCTTCTTGTTAGGCTTTTCGCCTTTGCAGATTTACTTCCCTTTTCATATTGAATTTTAACAAGAGTAATATATAATTCAAATTTGTTATGTACACCTGCATGTCTTTTTACGGTCCTGTAAAGCCAAGAAAAATTTTCCACATGGATAATAAAGTAGTATCTTATCTTATCTTAAGACGAAAGACGAAAGTTCCTTGTGGACGTTTTCAACTGAGTATCTGCTCTTCTTTGCCGGGATGCTGTATTCCAATCTTCTCCCGATGACTCTGGCAATCAGGATTGAAACAGCCCATCTCCAAAATGATACATAATGTTGTGTCGGTAGCCTAGAATCTAGTGGTTAGGCTACCTGACTCGTAATCGTGAGATTGCGGGGTCGGGGGTTCGAACCGCGGGCCTGACGTTGTGTCCTTGGGAAAGGCACTTTACACGAATTTTCCTCACTTCACCCAAGTGGAAATGGGTACCTGGCCATAGACAGCGAAATATCTTGTCAGTATGTTAGTGTTTTAGCGCCTATATGGCTGCTTGCACTGAATGCTTCCCAGGAATTTGAGTTTGTTTCAGAATGCTCTCAGGTCTGCTGGGGTAATGATATAGATTCTGAAGTGCATAGAGCTTGTGTTGAGCGGGGATTTGCGCTATACAAATGTTATCTATTTTTGTGTCCAGGGGAGCCCTGAAATATCTGCCATCATTTATTTACAGCTTTTCCTTCAAACCCAGCAAACAACCAGGGACTGACGCTTACCTCCCCCCCCCCCCCCCCCCCATCTTTTTTACCATGTTGTCTGATGAGCCCTGAACTCTTCGGTTGCTGGCATGCTAAATGCTATCAATATCTATGAAGAGTTTTTGGTTGTGAAAGCAGGCAAGTGTTTTAATAATCCTCATCCCCATCAATATTCTTCTTCTTCTTTTTCTTCTTCGCAGGGAGGTATAAGAAGATGAAACGGGCAGACAACCAGACTGACACAGACAGAGCGAGATACATAGACAATATTGAGCAGCAAAGCTTACAACTTACGGGCATAGTGTCATTCATCGTACACAAGGATTAACACACACGCACAACCGCAATAGGACAAAAGAGTTTGTGTTTAAGCTTGGAGTTTTCCGGTACTACCGATAGTTTTTGTGTGTGCTGTTACTGCCAGTAAACAGATTAGAGGGTTTTTCCTCATTCATTTCAGCCTTTTTCTCTTTCTTTGTCAGTATGACTTATCACTTGAGTACTGACTTCGTCCATTAACCAGCAAACAGACGAAACGAGAGGAAATGACTGAGACTGAGATATCATCAAAGTTTTTTCGTATAAATATACCATCCATTCACACAGCGCTGAGTGATTTATTTATTTTTTTGACATATTCGCCATTAGCAAAATAACCCCGCAGTGACAGATCAAGGAAAGAAAAGCGCTTTTTTGTTGGAACTAAGAGGAGAAAAGGAATGGGATATAGCTTAAGTAGATTTATAGAAAGAGGGATTGAGAGGATAACGAGAAAGAGCTAGAGGAAAATGGAAAGCAGACAGATAGACAGACAGACAGACAGACAGACAGACAGACAGACAGACAGTGGGAAGAGAAAGGGAGAAAGGGAGGAAGGAAATAGTGAAGGATGAGTGATTCCTTTACAAAAGATACAAGCTGAAGATGATTACAGTGTTTGTGTTCATCTCCTCCGTCCCATTTGATGAAGATAAACAAAGCAATTTAAAAAACGACCTTGTGCTGAACAGCTTCTGTGTTCTTCTAAAGGCAACATCTCTAACCTTTTCGTCCTCGAAGTGCCTTAAAGTCAGCGACACCCAAGAGAGTATTTCAGTACCTTAAAGTACTTTTGCGGTTGTTCACGCCAGTTGATCCTCTTCAGAATGCCCCAATTTTCCATCTTGTTATCTGAAGCCTTGCAAATGGATAACCTCACTCGGGCACCGTAAATACTAGCTTGATCGATTCTACTTTTGGTTGACAATGGAGGTGGCTTTGACGCTCTATTGTTCTCCATGTTCCTTTTTCACTGCGTCAGCACTTTTACCTATTTGTATGGGTGAGTGACTATCTCAGCTCCAAAAAATGATTTAATCTAGTCTACTTGAGGTAATAGTGGGAAAAAAATGATCAAATCGATGAAAACGTGAAAACATAAATTCTGTAAAAACCCAAACTGAAACTTTACAGGCTTCCCTCTCACCACGATAACCCCCCCCCCCCCCCCCCCCCAATCAAACTGCACTCACAAACTTACAGCAAACTACAACACGGGGGGGGGGGGGAGGGAGGCTCTCGTGGCCTCGCCTCTCATTCAATAGGTCCCGGTTTCGAACCCGGATATCGACGGAAATTTTTCCTCTCTAAATTGTCTCCTTTCACCTCCTTCCCTGCTCTGTGGTATCCCTTGGTGGTCCAAAATCGACAAGAGTAGGCTTCGGCCTCCATCCGAGCAAAATTCAAAATTTCTTACTGACTGAAAAGTTTGAAGTGTCCCGCGCACTCATATGACCTTACGCAGTTGGGAGCGTCGTAAAACCCTTACCAATTTTTTTTAACTTCAACACTTTAAGAGTAGAATGTTGTAAGCTACGAATTCTTCAATGGACAAAAAAACAGTAGGCTACCCCACCTACAAGCGTATAGAAGCACGTGGCTTTTGAAGAGCCACGAGACGTTTCAAAAGTTGTGCAGCAAGCATCTAATCTAAAATATCGACATCTAGATCTAGCTGGATTTAGAGAAAAATTCATACTCTTTTGTAATTTTCGGTTTTATCCAAATTATGTCTTTCACTCGCTCAACCTACACATAAATTCTCCGGATTTATGCAAAGGGAAAAAAATCAATTATCAAGGCTGCCTTGCTTGGAATCTCACAGTTGAACGGAAAACCGTGGAACCATACCAGGTCACAAGTTTTTTTTGGGTTTTTTTTTGTTTTTGTTTTTACAGTACGGTTTTTTAATGCCCTTTAATCAACTTAATTTATTTGCTTACTTTTTGCAAAACTGAATAAATGTTACGTGATATTTAGATACATCTCTTCCAGGGTACCACCACCACACCCCACACCCCCTACAACTTCCCCCTCTCCCCTGTGTTAAGACTGCTGTCAATGTAAGCGTCTGCAACTTTATTTGCTTCGCATAATAGATTTCACGTTTCATTAGACGAAAAATAGGAGGATTTCGGGCTGTCTTGTTGGGGAAAAAAAGATGGTTACAATAAAAGATAAAGAAGAAAATTGGTAGTGCGTAACCTGTACAGAGTTCTGATGCTCAAAGCTTGTATAGCCATCCTGAAAGCTTTATCACGAATAGAATAAATCAATGTGTACAAACAACATTCACTGGCGACCTGTTTATAAGTAGCTCAGCGTTATTTCTGGCCAACACTTTCTCGGTTTATTAAGTGAGTTTCGTAATGCTTCGTTTGCTTTCGTAATCGCTGATGACGCAAAATACAACTGCAAACGAGGCAGATTTTCGATTTAATTCAGGAAATATGTCAGGTTTCTGATACAACTCCTCCATCAATTTAAACTAGCTCGGACACTGTATAATGATCCATTTGTTTTTAGTCTTGTTGTTTATTCTACACGGAACTTCTCATTTTTACTCAATATTTATTCCAGTCGTATGGCACTTATCATAAACTATATGAATTAAGAGTTTGGTGAGTGAGATAGCGATATAACGTTCTAAAACTACTTTGACACGATATAGCCGCCGAAATCCGATGGTTTATGCAGCTTTGGTGTTACGTAAAGTTGCCTTAAAGCTTGCCAGGTATCTATATCTGAATACTTGGATACCTAGCGGTGTCATTTCTGGCTCAGAGGTTGACGTTCAATGACCCACCAGTGCTTGTGGTCGCTTGTGTCGTTATGCACGTTGTCACACTTAGGCCAGCTCATGCCTCATTAACAGGGTGTCGGGTTTATATAAAGATAAAAACGAAAGATATCCGTTGTCTTGTGTGCAAACATTTTGCATGTTAAAGATCCCCTTGAAGTTGGAAATCGTAGAAGTGTAAACCATTAGGCCGCCTCCCGATCAAAATCTAAAACCAAAACTCTCGATCGTGGAATACATGTATATCCATATCACATCTATTAGACACACCCTTTCCCCTCCCTTGATTCTCAACGTATTGACGATGTCTCTTCTTTAGAGCATTATTATGGGAGGCATTATGGTGAAATCAGGCGTTCATCAAAATAATGAAATAGAAGAAACTGACATTTTTCTGTCGTTTGACAATTTTTATCAAACTTTTGTTTTGTGACTCAGCACCTTTAAGGTCCTTTCAAAACCTCATTTCTGTTTGAATTTTACTGAAAAAAATGTTGATTTAAGGCACAGAAAATATATAAACTTGCAGTCTGTAAGTACTCTCAAGTTTAAAAAGTCGCCAAAATTTGGCGGCCATTTTCTCGCTAATTTTACCTCTGAAACCAGGTTTCTCCCACTTCCTTAGATCCCAAATATCTCGACTTCTATTTATGATAGATGAGTACTCTTTTCACAGAAAGGAATGCAAATGAACAAGCTTTAAGATGATACCAATCACTCCACATGTCCAAAAATTGACGAGCGCCTGATTCCACCGTGTCTTGACACATATTATGGTGCACGTCAGGATCTGAAGGAATGGAAGTAAGACTTTGGCATGGCATCTACCTCCTCTATGTCTACCGCTAGGACAAAGCTATGTCATGCATACTGTTTTATTAATATCGTCAGTCAAGACGCAAAGACCATACACTTATGATAAATGATATACTTATTAACTTCATGTGTTTCTTTTTTTTAATTAACATTACGCATTTTGTTTTCGAAATTTCGGGAATTTCTTAGTACACAATACCTGTATTTTAAAGTGAACGACGGTAACTATTACAATGGGGTTAAAACAATTTAAAATATGTTTTATTACTCCATGACGGGCACGCATCTGAAAAAATTTTGTTTTAAAAAGTATAAAATGGCGAAACGGTCTTATTTGGTTGCTAGATCCCTTATTATGAGACATGCCACTTATTCTAACCAGATGGTGCAGGCTTATTATAGAGGATCTTTTCTATTTGCTCATCTCAACGTTCTTGAATTACATAGGACGTGATGACCTGACGGAGTTCAGGGGGAGGGGGCTACACCCCCAAAGTCCAAATTCGGCTCAAAATTATGACATTTGAGTTGCAGGCATTTTTAGCTTTCTCAGCCCCTCCTACAACTATTTCATCATATAAGAACCGTCTATAACCGCATTTTTTCCCATACCGGGCATGTTCGTCACCACCATTTCCTCATAAAGTCAATATTTTATTTTTCTTTATCGGCCGTTTTCTCAAAACGCGACTTTTCTCTATACTTTTTTTGAATAACTCCACCATTTTTTATCCAATCATCATGAAATTTTACGTAATGAAAAGAAGATGTAATACTAAAAATGTGTTTGTTGAATTTTTTATATTCTGAATAGATTTTAGTTGGTGGTGTCTGGAGTGTGGATTTTCACGGATTTTTTGCGAACTTGAATGCTACCTCAGGAAAAAATTCATTAAAATTGTTTTAATTCGTTTAGGAAAAAAACAAAGAATAAATTTTTAGATCTAATGTTTGTTAACAAAAAACAATCAATTTCCGGGAGCAATAAGTGCGTTATTCATTACGTAAGACATGTCAACAAAATCCAATATGGCCGCCGTATCCATGGAAACAAAACTTTTTTCTCAAATTTGATTTCGGGTTCCACAACTCCTTACTATGCTTGTTATATGTAAAACTTGGCCCAGCAATAAGCCAGATAGCCTTCAGGTGTAGGCCCCTCCCCCCCCCCCTTAAGTCAGGAAATTTCCTGAATGACTTCAATCTCTGACACAAACATGTAAACCAGGAAAACAAAAAACTGGGCATGAAAAGCTTGACATCTCACATACCAGATGGCTAACGTGTGATTGCCTAGATTTAACGCGGACTGAAGTGGTAATGAAATGTTTATGGATTCAGACCAGGTGGTGTTGATTGGGCTGCTGCAAGATACACTTACTTGCTTACTCTCTCTCTGTCCCTGTGTGTGCCAGGTACACAAGGCAAGGAACAGTCGACAACACGCTTGTCTGTCCTTGGCCACTTCTCTCAGTTTTGTTACATTTGCCATTGACTCAACTCTGACTATACTCTTATCGCCACCATTTGATCTGCCTTTTCTTCTTATTCCGTTCGGTCTCCAGTGCTATGTCAGATAGGGCGATCTTGTCTCTGGTAATCTCAAAACAAGTCCCAAATTTATGCTTCTATCATCTTTTTTATGACCGTATAGATACTTTAAAATCCAGCAATTTCCAACACATGTTTCATTTATGACAATTTCATTTCATGTTAATGATAAGATTTTTCATCGACATGTCGCAAAACATAATGGACTAAAATATAATATGCAGAATGAGCTGTCTGATTTTAGTTCTGATTCTGACACGCTCCCTCCCACTGGATACAAATATATACTAACATGAGCAGTTTAAAGGGGTGGGGGGCTACACCTGAAGGCTATCTCGCTTATCACTGTACCGAATTTTACCAAATTTCACACACATAACAAGCATAGTAAGGAGTCTTAAAATCCGCAATCAAATTTGAGAAAAAAGTTTCGTTTCCATGGACACGCCGCCATATTGGATTTTATTGACATGTCTTACGTAATGAATACCGCACTTATCGCTCATGGAAATTGATTGTTTTTTTGCCTGCGTGTTCACAAACATTAGATCTAAAAATTTGTCTGTTGTTTTTTCCTAATCGAATTAGAAAATTTTTTATGAATTTTTTCCTGAGGTAGCATTCAAGTTTGCGAAAAATCCGTGAAAATCCACACTCCAGACACCACCAACAAAAATCTATTCCATATATCAAAAATTAAATAACCAAATATTTAGTATTACCTCTTTTCTTCATTCTGTGAAAATTCCATGAAGATTGGATGAAAAATGGTGGAGTTATTCAAAAACGTATAGAGGAAACTCGCATTTTGAGAAAACGGCCGATAAAGAAAAATAAAATACTGACTTTATGAGGAAATGGCCGTTACAAACATGCCCGGTATGGGAAAAAAATACGCTTTTAGATGGTTCTTATGCCATGAAATAGTTGTAGGAGAGGCTGAGGAAGCTAAAAATGCCTACAACTCAAATTCCATGATTTTGAGCCAAATTTTGATTTTGGGGGTGTAGCCCCCCCCCCCCCCTTAATGAAGATTCATTAACGTAGAGCCATAGCCTTCTTTTTACTTTAGAAAGAAGAAAGTGTGTAAGAGCTGGCGTCATAGCTCAGGATCTACCTTTTACTTCCAGTAATCACAAAAGAATGTGAAGACAGGAAAGCCACCATGTGCACAAGAAGTTGAACAAATAAGCTGCCGTTGTTGGCGCAGAATGTGAACGTGATAGGAGCAGTTTCCAGGCAGATCGTCTCTGCCTTGTCGCAAACAAGATCAGCTCTTTCCCCCTCCCACTCCTCCTTTCTCAAATAAACAAGCCTTTGGGGACTAACAAGAACTCAAATAAAGAGCGGTCAAAAATTCGTGGCGCAACTTTTCTTCAAATATCTCTTTAACGGCTGAATCAATGTCATCCATACTTTGCACGGCAGTTTGTATCAATTTGTCTCTACTTCATCATTTTCTTAAACAGCAGTAGAGGCTAGAGTTAAAACCGTTTCTTCATAAACATATTTATTTTTTAATCCTACGAATCTCGCTCAAGCGGAAAATAGAAGTGTTCACAGCACTTCCAACTTCCCACACACATTTTGCATACGCATATGGCCAACGTCACTGTTTACCAATAACACTTTATATTGGCAAAACTTTAGAGCACGCATAAATGGAATCTCCTAATAAATGGTAAGTGAAATAGTAAAAAATGTCTGCTTCTAGTTAATAATCATACTAGTCTGAGGAGCAGCAGCAACCTGGTGAAGGGAAAATCGTAGATCGGTATTGTGACAAGAAGGTGCCTTGGTCAGATGCGTCATTCTTGACTTTATTAGACACCGGCAAGAATAAGCAATTCTTCAAACAAGGTTCCTGATCGTTGTAAATAACTCTCAGTATATGAATATTTAAACTATGACTTAAAAAAGTGAAAAACAGGGAAACCCACTCTTGTTCAGAACGGTGCACTTGTGCCACTATGTTTTAGTTTTTTAAAATAATAATATGTAATCATCGATTGTTTTCTTTATTTTATTGATCTTTGACTACCAGAGAGGATCCAACAACGACAAAAACTACAGCAACTGATTCCTAGCTATAGACAGTGAAAGATCTTGTCGGTGTGTTAGTACTTGAGCACGTGGAATTTTCAGCTTGCACTGTATGTTTCCCAGGAAGCCGAAAATGTTTCTGAGTGTTATTGGGACAGCTGGGGTAATAATAGTTGTAAAGTACATAAAGCATGCTGCAGATCGTTAATACGCACGATATGAATGCAATTATTATAACAAGTATTATTGTTAGTTTTATTATTATTATTATTATTATTATTATTATTATTATTATTATTATTATTATTATTATTATTATTATTATTATTATTATTATTATTATTATTTCTGCTACTATTAACATTATCATCATCATTATATTTATTATCATTTTTTAACGTGCTCGTTGGCGCCTCGGAGGTGCCCCCCGCCCTTTTCTCTGCCTCCATGACCCTCCCTTCCCAACCCCCAACCCCTCTCCGATACCGGATCGGATAATGCATTGGGTCAAGCACGTGTGGAACGGGCAAAGTGGGGGGGGGGGGGTAGGTTATTCACTTTGCCTCTTCGCCTACATGTCCAGCCTGATCAACTGACCGGAATAATGGCTTACGTTTCCAGCCAAATGTCTCTCCTGGGGACAGTAAGAAGGTGCATAACGTCTTGGGATAATTGCAATTATTCACAGAGAGAACATTAATAGAAGGCCTGCCCACGTATAGAGTCCCAGAACTGCCAGGAGATGATGTGCACTATTTCTGTTACGCACTTCTCTCTGTTGAGTCTGTCTTTGTAGGGGGTCCTTTAAAATTGCTTTTACTGTATCCCTGTGAATTGCTATCACATCTCTTTGGGGAGGGGGTGTTGGGGAGGGGGGAGCAATAATAGCAACACGAACCCAGAACGATACAACTTCTGTTCTTTAAGAAAAGTGGCATAATTAACTTTCCGAGTATAGTCTTAATTGTTAAGAACGATGAAAGTTGTGAGGTCGTGCTTTCAGAGCGACGTAATAATTGGGGGTACTGCAAAATTCCCAGTTCTCAAGGCAAAGTTATTGTTAACTCCCCCTCCTCTAGCATTCGTGTCATTTTACCTCTGCTTCTATACCAACGCTATCAAACGTGTCTTTACACAGGCACCTGACATAGATAGATAGATAGATAGATAGATAGATAGATAGATAGATAGATAGATAGATATTATACCTTTTTTGTCGGTTCGTCATATAATACCAGTACCATTACAGAAAAGCAATTAATCGGCCATTAAAACTACCAAATCAATACAGCTTGCAACAGCGGGGGTGCCTCAATGAAAACGTGAGTTAACAAATAAATATCTAATTTCGTGATGCATGTTATCATTGATAGGGTTGTTTTGTTATGTTTTACCGCTGCTGTTGTTGTTGTTGTTGTTGTTGTTGTTGTGTGTGGTAGACTATCCGTTCGAAATGTTTGGAACCCCGATGAGCGTGCTCTTCGCCAGGGCCACTGCCTCTCTTGGCTAGCGGCCCGGGTGAGGCAGTCCAACCTCCATGAGTCCTCCCCGAAGAGATGCCAACGCTGGATGTTGTTGTTGTTGTTGTTGTTGTTGTTGTTGTTGTTGTTGTTGTTGTTGTTGTTGTTGTTGTTGTTTTTGTTGTTGTTGTTTCCGATTATGTTCACATACAAGCTTTTTCACTGTTGCGAATCCTGAAAGAAAGAGAGATGTATAGGAGATGAAATTGTTAAACTTACTGAAAAAAAAATAATTGGGGGAGAAAGTGGTGGGGGGGGGGAGCAAACAAAAAACCATATTCTCGGGAGTTGAGGTGGGGGAAGGGGGGGTTATTACTTCGGAATAACATATTATCACAGGAAGAAATTTGAATAAGCTGTGAACAGAATTATTTTATTTTCCCCACGTTCACTTAAAATGACGAACCTTAATGCGATGTGGTCCGATAGAAGGGTCACTGGTACCAGTAGAAAAAGACAGACAATGCAAAAAAGTCACATTTCTTGACTTTGATCAGACTTAATATTTAAGGAATTTCGAAAGGAGTAGGTGGAAAAAGTGAGGGGGTGGGGAAAAAACAGTTTCCGATGAATACGAGTACAATAATACATGTAAACAGGCAAGAATCCTCAGTATCTCTGCAATTCTTGATTAAAGTGTAGACTAAATAACGTTTTAATAAGCAGTTAGCTTATTGTCGCGGCCTGTAAATTGTTAGAGCTAAAAACTTTATTTTTGTAGCAAGGTTTTAAGCAGTGGCGTTTCCTTGAAAGCAGTTGTGGTGCCGATCTAAGTGAAACTTAGTATCCCAAACTCCTCGCCAGAAGCAGTGCCCTTGCGAAGGCACATTTAGTTTGTAAATCACTTGTTAAATCATAATAATATTCTAATCTATAAATGCCCCCCCCTCCCCCCATCCCCCCAACACACATGTATATAACGACCATTGAGGACCAGCACATTGCTTAGCTTGGAATGTTGATCCCCCCCCTACATACATCTTCTTTGTCTGTCTGTCTGTCTGTCTGTCTGTCTGTCTGTCTGTCTGTCTGTCTGTCTGTCTGTCTGTCTGTCTGTCTGTCTGTCTGTCTGTCTGTCTGTCTGTCTGTCTGCCTGTCTGTCTGCTCACTCACTCTCTCTCTCTCTCTCTCTCTCTTTCTCTCTCTCTCTCTCCCCCTCTCTCTCTCTCTCTCTCTCTCTCTCTCTCTCTCTCTCTCTTTCTCTCTCCTTTTCATTCATCTTGTCACGCACGGCAGTACTAAGAGGATTTTGAGATTTTGAGAGAAGGCTAAGGACGAAAACACTAAGTTAAAAGACCCCCCCCCCCCCCCCACACACCCCAACCCCTCTTTAGGGGGGATTCAAGGATAAAACTCGCGATTTCAGGTAAGCAGTGGATAGCTATGGAGTAGCGCTGGGCGAAGAATCGATTATTCCAGAACCGATTCCGAAGATTAATGCTACGGAAGAAAAGTTCCTACTCCTTTTTACGTAAACTAACGGTTACCAGCTACTTTAATCATTACATTTCTTCCTTTTTTCTTTTGAATTTATTTTCGAAAAATAATAGGTGATGTTTCGTAGTGTTCCGAAATCAAGGTTATCCTAAATCTTGAAGCCAACCAGGCAACCACCGAAAGAAATCACATCATTAGAAAGTAAGTAACTGGGTTCGGAGTCGAATCCTAAGATTCCTGGCTTTCAGTAATCGGGAACCTAGCCACCCAGCACTACTATGGAGTGAGGCTATGAAGCTGTGATGCACGTCAGCAGTTCTAGCGTTACTGCACTAATCCCAGACTTCCTTTGTCGTAAATCAAGGAAGTATCACTGAAGAAAAAAAACAGAGGTTCAAAAAGATCCAGGTCTGTCAATTGACTAAAATAGTATTTCAAATTATATTTCCTGTTCCTTTCTCTTTTTTTTCCTCCTGTTTGTTTCCTGAAAATCGGGTAGAGTTGATTTTCAGAACATTGCAAATCTTAGGTCACAAAAATGTCTCGCAATGCTTAAAAAAAGGATTGCGAAAACAAACCGTCGAAATAAAACCCAAGACGTGTGTTGTGCAACAACCCTGTTCTACCTCAATATTTCTTTGAGCATTTCCATTTCCTGGTTTGGATTTTGTATTGTTGGCTGATTCATCCTCAGAATGATTCTCAAGTTATCAACGCTCTTCTCGTAAACACAATAAAACATCAAATTCCAAAGGGGAACGACGCTATTGGGATGTAGTGATTTGTTTGTTATTATCGCCCCTGCTTTCTGTCTTTGCTTGATATTTATTGTGAAACGACAGAATAAGAATGTTAAATTCCAGGATAAAAATTTGTCAAATTCCCTGACATATTTATATCATTGCTGCTAGGATGATAAACTAGTAGCATTTTATTATCTAAATGCAAAATATTTTTATATAAATACATAATAAACATATTCTGGTTCAGCTTTGTTCTCTCTCACTGTGTATTTTTTTTTCGTTTCAATCGAAATGTATGCACAAAGTATAAGTGTGCGCAAAGAAAATAAGACATGTACATACAGATACACATTCAAATGCTTCAACAAGCATACATGCTTATTCAACCACTTTCTCTCTCTCTCTCTCTCTCT
>NW_004798039.1:293985-296177 GCF_000002075.1 Aplysia californica | reverse complement strand
TACAAGGTTTTGAATAATCCGCATGTCTAGACATGGCGGGTGAACAAATCAAAAGCTGATAAAGGACTTATCAGAAGCAGCAAGACTAGGTAATGAAACTGTAAGACCGATTGGCGTCACTTCCTGATCTCTTCATGACCTGACTCTCCATACCCTCATGCCCGTTACAGACTTTGACGTTAAAGCCTTTAAGAACATGGGAGAGCAGTCCATTAATCTACCCATAGGCCATACCATTTGTATGTTGCACTCTGATTTGTACAATGTAGAATAAATAACAATACATATTATATTGTTTTACGTAACTGAGTTCTGTCATCGTGACTTTCAAATCGCTTTGGCCAAGTCAGTCCTGTGCCTAGTAACACTGCAATCTGCTCAGTTAATCTTTATACCAATGTCTAGATTAAACTGGATTTTTTTTCGATTTCCTAAAAAAAAAAAAAGGATGTTACATTCGAACTTGAAATTGCACCCTTTTTTAAAGAACTTTTTTTTGTCTCTATGATACACTATTTAGCTAAACTTCAAAAGGAGTAAAGATGTGGATCCGGCCACAAAATATATTAGTCATATTTTGTTAGAGGGGAAGTTATGTGTAGTGAAGTGTCTGTTGAAACGTCAATACGATGTTTGTCTTTGATGCTTTTGTTCATGGTGTGACATCTATGGTATGTCATCTGTGGGGACTGTTGTCAATCATTGTCAAGTTCCTTCATTCCATGGTTTGGCATGACCACGAGCACTTAGGGCTTTCACCCAAAAAATGAAATGTACTTAAGTAGTAACTTATAAGTGATCTAACGACAAGAGAGAGAGAGAGAGAGAGAGAGAGAGAGAGAGAGAGAGAGAGAGAGAAGAGGCAGAGAGACAGAGACACAGAGACAGAGAGACAGAGAGACAGAGAGACAGAGAGACAGAGAGACAGAGAGACAGAGAGAGAGAGCGAATGTTTTACTGAGCAGGTTGTTCCAGCACGTGAGACATGTATTTACTAATGTCCTGTCTTGTTGTCCGTATGCCTGAGAGCACCTAACCTTTGTAACGTCTACTGCCATTGTTAACGACCAAGACAAATTTCTCCCTGCGAGATGAATAAAGATTGTCATTGTCATTGTCATTGTCAAAACTCAAATACAATTTGATCAAGATTGATAATGATTGCATTTATATAGCGTATGTCCATGCTCTATCGCATGCTCTGTGCGCTTTACAACAAGTATTACCCCAGCTGATCCGAGAACGCTTAGAATGCTCAGAACGCTCAGAGCTTTAGTATAATATGGCTGATGATGATAGTGACTTGCTGGTGAAACTGATATAGCTTATATTTTTGTGTTATTTATTGAACAGACGTTAGAATGAGCATGCCAAGATGGACGATGACGACAAAACAGAAAAGGACAGGATCTATAATGACAAGTGGGACTACGTTACTGGGGACATAGCCGATGCTACTGCTACTGCGGTTGTTTCTGATGATACTGATGATGATGATGATGACGACGACGACTACGACGACGACTACGACGACGACTACTACGACAAGGACGATAACAAGAGTTAAACTCATTAAATCGTTTGTCTCTGTCTATATCCATTACATGATATTCACATCTTGCCACTACTTCCCACATGTGCCAGGCCTTCCACACATGTAATGATGCAATGTATTGTGGATCCAGAGCCATAAATTCGCAATATACAACACAACTTCGCGTCACAAACGGAAAAATATTTTTGGCAATCTTGAGTACCGCAGTTTGTTTTCGTTTGGAATGTACAAATACCACGAAAACCTCTTCAGACTCGGTACACATACCTCCTAGATTTGTGTGTACATGTATTATGGTATTATTCTTTCCGTTTCACATCACAGTGAGATATCAGTTGCAACCTGGACATTATACCTTTGTGAAGGTGTGCTGTTTAGACTGGGTTGAGGTAAGGTATGTTTTTTTAATGAAAGAACAGATGCGAGACTGCTTGCCACAAGATAACATGATATTATATGATATAAAAAGTAGCAGGTGGAGGCCCAGTGCTCTATATTATAAATATGCCTCATTTATTACAACTAGTCCGTTTCAATATTTAAAGTAAGATTCAGTTCGTGAGTTGAAAATTCCATATATAATGCTACTACTACTACTACTACTACTACTACTACTACTACTACTACTACTACTACT
>NW_004798039.1:287474-290804 GCF_000002075.1 Aplysia californica | reverse complement strand
ACACACACACACACACACACACAATCAAACAAAACTCTTAAGATACTTGTTGCAATTATTAACAGAAACGTTTGGATGTCAATCATTTTGTTTAGAACAAACAATTCCCAAAGTCGTAGTAAATGTTATTGTAAAATTATCTTTTTCCTCAATACGGAAAAAATATGTTGCCTTTCTGATTCATTCTCTCCCAGCGTTATGTTCGGACAAAGCTTAACCAAAAATTAATTATAATTCTGTCCACAAATAAAGTTGCTAAAGTTTCATGTTTTCGTCCCGATCAGATACACATGAACGAAAACTATGATAATCGCTTAGGGTATAATAAATTTTATTTCTCTCCACCAGCTGCACTGTGTCCATCGTGTAACTCAGAAGATCCAACACAAAGAAGTGGAACGGGAGACAGGCGGTGCACATACACCAAGTGTGGCGCGCTGTATTTCACATTAAAATTTTCTCCTTGAACGGGAGTAATTTTTTTTAAATTATTATTGTTTATCGTGCTCTTTCCACTTTTATGTACACACGAGAAGTGCTCAAGATTTTACATTGGGTACACACACACACAGTGTGCACGCACATCCATCCACACACACACTAACACATCCTCTCCTCTACACACATCTGTACACATCAACATAAAAATATGATAGTATGCTTGCACTCACAAACAGGCCCATAGTCACATGCATAAAATAAACGAACAATAATTGCCAACAATAATCTTGTTAAGCCAAATACAGAATATTAATAATCAGTATTCTGATTGTAATCCAATAACTTTCTGATATTGCATGACGTTCTTCAAGGTCTACCAGGCGAGGTACACTATGGTCATTTCTTGATGGCTAGACCATAATGAAATAAGATGCGGTCACTTTATCTACTGTTATATTCCTCGTCTGACAACTCAAATAAGCACCCTGTAAGTACACACAAACCAAAACCACATTTTATGACATTTTAACAGACCTTTCTTTTCAGCAATAATTGTGAGGAAGAGAAGAAGGAAGAGTTCAGGTATGTTTGTGCGGAGTCCACCCAAAAACATTTTTCAAGTACGAACTACTGCGTCTATTATGTTGTGGTGGACGTCGAGTCTGGAGGTCTTGCCTCTGAAATAACCACACCATGCCTCAGCACAAAGCCGCAGCTGGCCGCGCCTGGAAGAATCATATTCCCAGCATTGTGGGGAGATTGGCCGAGACTGGCTCAGCGGTAACGAGCTTTGCAGGAGGGTCAGTGGCCATTTGTGAAGAGTGAGTAGAACGTGCGTTTCACAAAAACACTTGAGACCTGGAGTAAAGAATTGTTGTGCGTACTTTAGTTGTTTTTTTATTCGCTTCCAACGAGTGTATTTCATCACAGAGGGCTTAAGGTGACTAGGGGGGGGGGAGGTAGGGAGATTTGCGCGTTTTTAATATGCTTTGTCGTATGTTTGTTTGTTTGGGGGGGGGTTGTTGTCGTTTTGTTTTGGGGTTGTTGTTTTTTACTCTTTAGCAAGAGTTTTGCTGTACGAGTTACTTTTTGCTTCGGTTCATACTTTAATTCAAATATGAACACATTGATTGTGAATACCAGGGTCTGTAATACTGGCTGTTGGGCTTTTCAATTTTCAACGCTGTCCACTCCTGGGATGAGCTCTTCGTCTTTCTGCTTGAATACTGCATCCTAACTCAGCCGAAGTTGGTCCTTATCAGCGAGGTGGAAACGACCCGTCTCTTTCATGATCTCAGAAACATCTCGCCGTCACGTTTCTCCATGATTTTTATCAGAAGGAATAGTATACGATTGCTATCTCGAGTTCAATGTAAGTTGACTCACTACTTAGAATGTGTCGCTCTTAAGTACAAGGGGGCTATCACGAAAAATGCGGTTTTGAGAAAATCGAAGATAAAGTTTTCGGACCCTTGTTCAGTTTCTTGAAAAGACAAGGAGAGTTTTCTCTATACCCAATAAATATACACATCAGTAAAACCAAACTTCTCCTACAGGTATTGCAAAGCTCACTTTTAGTGTAGGTCAAGATTTCTGGAAACCACCAAAATCTGAGTTAGCCCGCTTGTCCTTAAAAGCGACCAATTATCCCTTGGAAAGCGTAAAGATCAGCGAAATAACAACCACAGCTAGCCCAGCCCAGCAGACAGTAGTACGCGCCGTCTGTCCCTGTGTGCTAGTTCTAAGGTCCTACAACACCAGATCGATGCCACACACGTGTTTCCTCATCAATTGGCATCCACACCACACGGCAAAACCAGCTTAGTGATTATAACATCTGAGACTAAAAAATGACTGTTGCACAGAGGTGTACTCCGGAGGGAAAAATCTATAATCGGCTAACAGTCTTTGTGAACTACGGTACTGTAAAACAGGTATTTTTTTGAGGGAGTATTTATTTTTCGTGTTATTATGCCAAAGAAGAGGTTTTGCAAACATCTTATGTTTTGCCGAGCAACAGCTGAATACCAACAAAAAAAACTGAACGCAAATACTCATGAAGCTCCTTTTCCCTAATTTTAACATCCTGCTGTTCTGGACAATGAATCTGGTCTCTTCGAATTCGTTTAGATTTATACTGTGCACGAAAAAGAATGCTTTACAGTCTTGACTTTCTTCAGGCGAGCTGTAGTCAGTCTTGCTGGGAGCGTATGTGTGATGGAGGACTGGGAGATTACAAATGTAAGCTTCAACACCTTTGAAACGTGGCAATGGTATTTGGAAAATAAATTTACGAATAATTCTCCCATGGATCTGTAGAAAGTTATTTCCTAATATTTTTATATCCTCTATGTGAGAGTGGTGTTTTCTTTATCATAAAAAATGCTTTTGTGTGTGTGTGTGCGGGGATGAGTGTGTATTTCTATGTTTGTAATGTTCCCTTGGGTTTGTTGGGAGTTTTTCTCTTAAATTGAACAGATGCCAACAGCAACAACAAATTTTGAGGTTTATTTTCTAAAGGGCTGATGGGCTGTTTTGGTGACAAGAAGTCATGGGTAGGGGGTGCACGGTTTGCTCAATTGAAGGACAGTGGATGCTGGTATTGGTTCAAATCCCCAAAGCAGTTGTTTAAAATAATAAATATGTGTTGTTCAAAGCTCTCCACCCGTTGCTATTTGTCTCCACAGAGATAGGAACAGAAACTGTACGGTCTGTCTTTGAAAATAACTTAACAGTTTTGGAAATGGCTTTGACACCATACACGAAAATCCAACAGAAGAGGTTTTGGTGCTCTCAGCCAAGTCCTAGATCTATTGGATGCACAAGTAATTGAGGAAGATTGTTTTCAAGTTAGCAGTAGTTTGACATACCGTAATAATAATAATAATA
>NW_004798039.1:285981-287190 GCF_000002075.1 Aplysia californica | reverse complement strand
ATTAACCAACTTTAAGTGTATTTTTTCACCCCACATAATAATAATAATAATAATAATAACAACAACATTTCTTTTGACTCTAAGTGTCGACGAAAGCAGACGACCGAGCATGGTTGAATAGCAGCAAAGGAGGTGAAAGGAGAAAATTTTAGAGAAGAACATTTCCGTCGCTATCAGGTTTCGAACCCAGGACCTATTGAACTAAAGGTGAACACAGTAACCTCTAGGCCACGAGAGCTCTCAATGACATATTATTTGAGACAAGCAAGGCAATGCACTCAAAAGCAGCATTTATGGTGTAGCGTTTGGGCGCGTACTTTTAGTTTTAGTTTTAGTAGAGGTTTTACGGCGCTTGCAACTGTATAAGGTCATATGAGCGCCAAAAGATAAGAGGCGTTACTAGAGAGTAACAAACACAAAATAGAAGGAGGGGAGATAAGGACAATAGATGTTTGATAGGAAAGAAAGAACAAACCACACCAGACCTCCCGCCAACCACACCACTTGGGCGCTTAGCTGTCGCGAGCTGGAGACCAAAGATCGATTCCAAGGCGGGTAGAAAAAAATTTTCATAGAGTATCTCAGTCTTTCTGATGGCTTGTACCCATCTCAACCCTTGTTGGCCCTGAAAGGCAGGGTTAGAAGCATGCCTCCTAAATGATCTAAAATGTGTTCATGGTTTGGGAAGGCATAAAAAACAACACCTACATTTATATGAACTCGACCAAATCCGAATCCCCCCCCCCCAAAAAAAAGTCATGTACTTTGTATAGCAGTGTACGTAAAACTTATATCCAACTTCAAGCAGTTGCCAAGTCAGCAAAACTCGAAAGTACTGTTTACTTAAGGGAGTGGTGGCAAGGACAGGCTGCGGTGTGCCTTTCGTCTTTTTTTTCGGAGAAAAGAAAGAAGAAAAGAAGACAGAAAGAGCAGGGCTGGGGGCTGTCTTTGCTCGAACGTTCGTTGACTCGCGTGAGAGCACGCACCAGCGAGATGGGACTGTTTACCGTTTACTTTTCTCGGATTATCGGTGTCCAGAAAGGGGACAGGACTGAGAGATCGGGGAGGGGGTTATTTTTGTTGTAGGATGGGTTTAAAAGAGGAGTCCCGAGAGAGAGAGAGAGGGGGGGGGCACAAAAAGAGATAGAGAGAGGGAGAGATGGATAGAAGGAGAGCAGGAGAGAGAGAGGGTATGTGTGTGTGTGTGTG
>NW_004798039.1:282860-283796 GCF_000002075.1 Aplysia californica | reverse complement strand
GCACACACACACACACACACACACACACACACACACACACACATCTTCTTGCTTATCACAAACGTACTCGTACACATCGTCACGAAATGAGCCCATACTAATACATAATAAAATAATATACCCAATGCAATTTGCAAATATACATTAATGGATACATATTATGTTAATTTTGATTATGTAATCACGCACAAAAAGCACCGATATTCCCAGCGGACCACAACATTATAGAACTAAAAGCGAACCAAATATCCACGGACTAATTAACCAACTTTAAGTGTATTTTTTCACCCCACCCCTACCGACACCATACAGATCATTTAGTACGCAGGTTACTTTACTCTCTGTCAGGGCAAACTCGGACTAAAAGGTATATGATGTCATTTTTTAATATAACACCCCAGCAAACAGACGAAGATTGTTGTCAGCTGATGTCATGATTAATTGAGTCATTGACTACACATCCTTGTTAGGGTGTGTAGATTTATCGTTCTTGCCTTGTGCACATGTATAACAATTTTCTTGCTTCACTGTAAATTTGTCTTTGGCAATTGATTCTGATATCAGCATGACTTAGATTTATGTATAAATCTATTTCAAATAGTCACTATCGTTGCACTGAAAAACACCTTTTTTCCATCCCCGCACAAGAACCAAACTCGTGTCTTCTGCGTGCCGTGGCGAAGAATCTAACCATTAGACCACAGACGCCGGTGCGGTTAAAGTTTAAAGAAATAACGCTCGGGCAAAAAAGAGGTTAACGCAAATGAAAGCCAAGAGAAGTGAGATGAAGAATTCCCGTCGATCTATCTATCTATCTATCTATCTATCTGTCTACCTATTTTCACACGGTCTCGCAAACGGCCAAACGCACACGTCATGTATACAAACGCAGATAAAATCGCTGTTAGTAAGAGAGAGAGAGAGAGAGAGAGAGAG
>NW_004798039.1:280588-282498 GCF_000002075.1 Aplysia californica | reverse complement strand
GAGAGAGAGAGGGGGAGGGAGGGAGAGAGAAGGGGGGAGGCAGGAAGAGAGGAAAGATGAAAAAGCGTAGATACGATAATATTATAGATCGCAACATTGATCGCCAGTGGCGTTGAAGTGAGTAAACATGTCGAGGGAGGCCATTAACATTCATGAGAGCAAACTTAAAAACAGTTAACAGAGGTCAGGTATCTGGAGAGCACACATTTACATAAGGGGACGGTTACAGTGGCCACTAGAAATACACTGAAGCCGCTCGAAAGGTAAACTCCGGGCATACGTGTTTGCTCTGCCGTCTTCACGACTCGATCAAGACTCCATCGAGCTCTCTTCAATGCAAAGTCTATTTAGTTACGCGGACTTGTTAGAACTTTCTGTGGTTAATGTGTGTCACGCCAGTGAATGAGTGAAAAGGACATCACCTCCGGGTTGAGGGAGGAATGTACAGTTTGAGATGTTGGATCAACCTTGAAAGAAAAAAAAACCCAACGTGAATGTTTTACATCATCAGCGTAAGATTTTTTCAGTATGAATCATGGGTTTTGTTCTCATATTTTAGAAGTGAAAAGTGACATAAGCATTAACTACCATTAGTGGTTGATCATGTGGCTTGGCTTGCGTGGCAGAAAGGCGAAATGAGGAAAGATTACTTTTATGAGCAACATAGGTCCTTGTATACATATTATTATGAAGTGCTGAAAGAAACGGAACATGGAAGGTGGGGGAGGGGGGTGGACATACAGCTGATATGAAAGCTCGTAGATTTATTTTTTTATTTTCATCTAACAAATGTCCACTATTTGTGCAAGAACTACTGCACTCCCTAAGGCTTGTCCGATCTGACAGCTGTTGTATCCCCTTCCCCACCCCACCCCAAACCTCCTTCCCTTTTAAAAAAAATATGCGTCCTTCTTGCGAAAGACTTGTCGTCGTTGATTATGTCATATGAATGGTCTTAGACACATGTTGTTTCTCATCATGGCTTACGAAATGATTGCTTGATACCGGAGGAGGAGGGGGGGAATAAAGACGGCTGTGGCAAGAAGACAAACGAGCGTATGAAGCAAAATGTGGTAGATCTATCAGTTTTGTTGTCCTGTATCCGTTCTGATCGAAGACGTGCTCAGATTTGGCAATAGCTCCCTTACCCGCCTCAGTGACGTAAAATACGAATAGCGTGGCAATACGTCAGGTGACAAACACGATCTTCAGTACTATTATTTCCCTCTTTGCTGAAATAACGTTTTGGGGCTGGATATGCTGAAACAGGGCCTGGGGATAATTATTAATACGTGGCCTAAGAATGGCGAGACTGGGGGTCCAGAAGCAGGGAGGTTCTTCAAGCGACAGTGCCAAGAAACACGATCCAGTAGTCACAAGCCAGGCAACGCACTTATTTTTGTTTGTTGTTGGGTTTTTTTTGTTGTTTTTTTTGTGTTTTTTTTTGGGGGGGGAGGGTAAGTGTTTTGCGGCGCACGCAACTGCATAAGGTCATGTGAGCGCGAGTGACATTAAACATTTTGGTAGGAAAATTTGAATTTTGCCCGAGTGGCGGTCGAAGCCTACTCTTATCGATTTTGGACCAGCAAGGGATCTTTAAATTGCGCAAATTAGCAACGGGACCTCCGAGATTTTTGGCCCTTATCCGAGAAGGCTAGGTTTTAGATCTTTCCTACCATAAGACCAGGGGTGTGGCTGAAAGACAATAGTAAGAAGGCGCCACATGGTAGCAGCAGAAAGGCTGCAAAAAGAGTCAGGAGCCCAGAGGCGGGGGCAAAGGAGGTAAGGGGGTGGGGGCAGCAGAAAATTGTTGAGAGCAGGAAAGGAAGGGAAAGGAGATAATTTTAGAGAAAAAAATTTCCGTCGTCATCCGGATTCGAATTCGGGACCTATTGAATGAGAGGCAAACA
>NW_004798039.1:278529-279809 GCF_000002075.1 Aplysia californica | reverse complement strand
CATTGCCCTACCTATAGGAGAAGTTTGGTTTCATTGGTGTGTATATTTGTTTGATTTTAGAAAAAACTCTCCTTGTCTTTTTAGTTGTTTTTTTTTAAGTTTTAGTAGAGGTTTTACGGCGCTTTACCTTCGATTTTCTCAAAACAGCTTCTTTCGGGATAGCCTCCTTGTGTTTAAAAGCGACCAAATATCCCTGAGTGTGTGGGGCACCTTATTGTGTTATCTGGTCGATGGGGTATGTCCGTGTTCACGACACTGTGACACAAAAGCGAACACCAGGAGCAAGCTGCAAAACAGTGCAAGAAAATGTGGATCTATTTGATTTTTTTTTTTATGTGCTGCTTTCTTTTCTCCTATAATATAATGTGGTGTAGCGATTAGGTGCCTTGTTGCTCTACGCAGGAAACATGAGTTCAATTCCCGTGGAGGAAGAAGTTTTATCGAGCATTTCTGTCTTTCTGCAAAGACGTTGTAGTCCTTTCAGCCCGGGTTGGACCTGGCAGGCAAGGTCAAAACAGCCAGCTTCCAAATAATCTAGATTGGGTCTATAAAAGTGTAAAATTTCAACAATACATTTTTATACAGAAAGCAGAATTTTCTTTAAATGTTACATCTCTCCTCTATTCAAGTAAGAGATGAATTTTCAACAAACAATACAAAACACGTTTGCTGTTGCTTTTGATGGGGTTTTTTTTTCCTTTCCTTTGTTTCACTTTTTCATATTTAAGAAAGAACCTCCCCCTCCCCCCACCCCCCACCCCCTAAAAAACCTCCCCCGAACCTTGAGCAAAACCGCAGTTCAGAAAGACAGACTGGCAAAGAACAGGAGAACGTTCCCCCTCCGAGGTTGGAGCTGCTACATCCAATGCTGGACAGGCAGTCAGATAATTCAGTTTGCGAAGCAAATTAGCCTAGCACATGTTGGCCTTTTCTGCACTAAATTTCCTTCCCCTGTGGCCGTGGTATCAGCTGGAATGTGGAAAGACAAATATCCTTTTTGGTGAGCCAGCGCTGCAGCGATGACAAAGTCGAGCTGCCAAGGCGCACTACATTTTTGGTTACACACACACACCTAATTATAATATTTTATTAGATTTATGTTTCAATGTAAAGTTACCCTTTGGCATGTACACTATCATCTTGCAAGAACGCTTTGTGTTCAGCGAGTATACACCGTAAAGCCTCCCTTACTCATTCACACACACACACACACACGCTCGCGCATTAACGCACGTACGTTCACACTCACACACACACACACACACACACACACACACACA
>NW_004798039.1:272398-276954 GCF_000002075.1 Aplysia californica | reverse complement strand
AGAGAGAGAGAGAGAGAGAGAGAGAGAGAAGGAGAGATAGAGAGAGAGAGAGCGAGAGAAGGAGGTGAGGTGTACACAAAGGAAAAAGGGGTCAGGGGAGAGGGGAAGAGGGAAGAAGGGAAAGAGAAAGCGAAAGAGAGAGAGAAAGGTGTGTTACATTCTAATTGTGTTCTGTTTTTGTTGTAGCTTCTTTTATATATTTTCTTTTTATCATTTTCACAATTTCATTTATAGAGGGGGGGGAAGAAGGGGTGAGGGAGACCAGGGGAAGGAGAAAAAGGGAGGGGAGGGAGAGAGTACAGACAGAAAGAAGCAAGTGACAGATGGTGAGTGTTGATTGATCGCTTACACCAGCATCCCTAGTGAGTACGTCATGCTCGTTGAGCGAACAGCTGTGATGAATATGTTGCAGGTAAAACTGAGGAGTGAAAAGAAATCGTTTAATTTAGGCAGGATGAAAATGAAAAGTTCCTATAAAGATATTGCTGTAATGATAGTGATGATAAGTTGATGATAATGAGGGGGATGGGGAGGAGGGGGGGAGGAGGGGTGGAGGGAGGAGAAAGGTATGCGAGTTGATGTTTCTAACAAGTCAGAACGACAACGACCATAGATTCTACCACGAAAGGAGAAGGAGGAGAGGGGCCAGTTGGATGGATGGATGATTGGCATGTCTAGAAATATACACAGCAGTCGCACCATCCATTGTGTCTGGCTAGTTGCCAGGTACTGGTTGGCATAGGTGGTGGATAGTTTGATACGCTAGTCTCAATTTTAGCATCGTGCAGAGAACAAATACCAAGACTTCTAAAACAAGAGCTAAAACCTGAGAGGATCTCTGTGCGCGATGGGAATGTGAAAGGGTGAATTGATGTCGGTGTTTTACTCCCCCATCGACACAATTTAGAACCGGGGTCTCAATCTCGCAGCCTGTAGGTGGACCAATTTGCACCTCCATAGACGTGTCGAGGTCAACCAAAACTGTTTCAGATGCATCCCTTGTGAAAGATAAGGATATTTTTTTTAAAGGTTTCTCATGAAATTCAGCTCTCATTTTTTACATGAAAGAATATAAGAGCAGAACCATTATCACAAACAGGGGTTCTGTTTCAGGGAGAGAGAAAAAAAGGAAGTCAAATGCAATCAGATGTACTGTTGACTCGGGCACTACTAGGTCTGACCTCTGACTACAACTTACATCTGTCAGGGAAGCACTGGAAACAAAAACGAAAGTAAAGATTCAAGATAGGATGGGTAGACAAATAGATGCTTTTAAGAATACTTGGATAGATTGATGGCTAAATAGATGTAAGATGTGCGTATAGTAGATACGTTGGTTGATGGGCGATGCTTAAGTAAACAGATAGGTGCTACACCTCGTAGTCAGTTTTACATAGTCTATGAATACCACACTCTGTCACTGTTACATAGTCTATGAATACCACACTTTATCACTGGTACATAGTCTATGAATACCATTTGTTTTCTCCAAAAACAGAGTAAGAATAAAAGGTATCCTCGCCAGGCCTACAGAACCAGTAGAAGGAAAGCCCAGATAAAAATGTTTGAGTATTACGGTAAGCCTAAACATACCAAGCTGTTGTGCAACTCGAGAGGTCTACAGTGTTCGCCAAGCATTTGGGAATTTAGCTATTTAATCTTTATTGAAACGTGCACTCGCCTGAATCACGTAATGTTGAGTTATTTGAAGTAGCTTACGTTGGCTGCTTTTGCGCAAACAGGTGTTCTGGCAAGCTTTGATAATTCAAGCCACAGCCTCTTTCAAGGTACCCACACCCCTACATTTCCAAGACACCTTCGTCGTGGGTGTCGTTTGGCTATACAAGCAGCGCACTGCCTCTTTCTACTGGGCAAAAATGCGCAATGGACCGAAGCTCCAAAAGGAAATAAGTAGTGAAGAATAATTTCGTTGCATGTATGACTGGCAAGGTGAAGTGTCTCCGCAAAACCCTTATCAATGCAAGAAGAGACCGGCCAGAAAATGAAGAAGCAAGAGCAACATTTGGCACTGGGTCCTGCCTGCATTTCATAGAAAAACAGAGAATAAACATTTTAATGGCCTGGCCACCTGGTACGAATGACACCTTGCCAGCCTCGAGAGCGTATAACACCAAGTACTCGGGCTATAAAGGAAGAGGTAGACCACCCAAAAGATGGACTGAGGGAGTCAAAGAGATCCTGAGAAATTATGATAATATCCCTATTGAAAGAGCTGCTGAGCTGGCCAACAAAGAAAACTGCATCTCCCCTGGACGCTTTACGGCAACAGAATATGAAAGTTAAAAAAGGAAATAAAGTATGAGTGGCGGGTTAGATCAACGACGAACATCGAGAAGAAGAATTGTATTTCCAGTGCGAATAAACTCTTCTTTTGAAGAGGGGTGTGGATTTGAAATAGATATCCTTACTTTCATGCGCGGGAACCGTCTGGAATTATGAAGCTGACCTAAAATATTAATATAAAACAACTACGGGTGATAGTGCTCTGGGATTGAGGATCACTTCTGCTATGTGGTGACGTCAGAAGTGTCCCCCATTCAGCCAGCAGTAGTGATGATATCTGAAAGCTGTCGCCATTACCATATATGCTAATGAGAATCCATTACTCGAGACGTAACTGCTCAAGGGAGATAAATGGCAACAAATTATTCATTGGACGACGAGAGTGTGGGGGCGCGCAACTGGGGCTCCCGGGACGATTCGTTTTATCGTAATCAGGCTTTAAATGGTATGAATAACGGCGCCATTTGTAAGCGGGTAGGCTCTCAGAAAAGGCCCGGCTGCAATGAGCGTTTTGAGATAGCCACGTCCGCCATACTTGTGGTTTGGGGGAGTTTTAAGGATCAGGAACACATGTCCACCGTATTGGAAACGGACGGGGTTGGGTTTTTTTTCCTTTTTTCTGTACGTTTCTTCAAATATGTCAAAAGGGGTTAGAAAATTCACAGATATGAACAAAATAATAAAACAAGCAGTCTAACAAATGACGCATTGTGTTTTTGGAAGCAATTGGAGGCTATTGGCAGCCTCTGTGTCTCTCATATAATCTATATAATATTTATTATATATGTGAAAGTTCGTCACTTTGGTGGCCTAAAAATTCCAAACCACTTAACTTTCGAACTTGAAAAAAAAAAATAGCGGTGGCTCAGAATCATTTAAAAGGTGCACAGTTATATTAAGGAGTCTGAATTCACTGTAATATTCGTCTAGATCTAATCTTGGGAAAGTGCGTCTTCTAAGACGCCATAGTAAACAAGTGCGTTTTCCTTTCACAACGGTGCGCACTGTTTCCACAATGACTTGACGATCGATTTTTTTTTAGTCTGTTCATCGAACGGGTACCCAGCTAGTTGAAATATAATTATAGAAGTTTTATGACCCTAACGGTACAATTTTTTTTTTAAATTACGAGACGAACTGCTCCGACTGACCCTACCAGCTGTCAGGGTCAACCAGGGTTCAGAGGGATACGATATCTCTACAGAAAGACGGAGAGACTCGATAAAAATGTTCCCCACACAGATATCAAACCTACTTCTTCTGCGTGTGACGTTGAAGCAACCCCACCTCCACTCTCCACAGACACGGTGTATCTCATGTGACCTTAACGCTTTCAATAATGAATAAAGACAAATAAACTTGCGTTTACAATCCATTAGCACGGGCGACAGCTTTCTGAATACTAGATCTAGATCCTTTTTCTATAATATAATCGGCCTTGACGAGCTGTTCTATCTGAGATGTTTGTCTAATTTTTTTTCTTCTTGTCCCAGGACTCTGTGGTGTGATGGGATTCCTTTTCCTCCTGTTATTCTTTCCCTGCTTCTTGCTTTGCTTGATTGTATGTTTGTTTACTGTGAGTTTTATCTCGTGGTTTATTGGTTAGTCTGGTGAATGGATGTGTGGCGGTTTCCCTGGCTGATTGATTAATCAATTATTGTTGTCTGCCGGGTTTATGTGTTTTACAGGCAATGTACCTTAATTGGATTTTTTCCCCGTTTTATTACTCTTTCTCTTGTAAATACATGGGATGAGTTATTGGAGTGTTGTACACATTGGTTATGAGACCAAATATTTCACAGAGATGTGAACAAAGACGAATGGCGTCATATTATAGACGCGAAGACATAAGTATGTCATTTACGTGGTTATTCAAATATTGCTGCTCTCCATGCTGGCAAAGGTGAACGAAAGAAATCCTCTGTCCTGTTTTAAGTAAATTATTATTATTATTTTTATATATTGTTATTAATATTATTAATATTATTATTATTATTATTATTATTAGTCTTATTATTATTCACTGTTACAGAACACGATGATGGTAACGTCGCACCTGAGAAAATTGGAGCTGCAAGAACAAGCCAAGAGATGTCAGTCGCAGATTGATGAAACGTAGTTGTCCACTTGAGTTCAGGGGAAGCGTTATGAACTTCAAAAAGGAAGGGTCGTTGGGTCCTTTTAATTTGCCAAAGGGACAGACAAGTGAAGACTACATTAGTCAATAATTCATGAGTAGGTAGACGACAGGG
>NW_004798039.1:268313-271214 GCF_000002075.1 Aplysia californica | reverse complement strand
TCACTGTAACGCCCTTCTACTTACTCACTGTAACGCCCTTCTACTTACTCACTGTAACGCCCTTCTACTTACTCACTGTAACGCCCTTCTACTTAATCACTGTAACGCCCTTCCTGCCAACTGAGCTTTACCACGAATATCTATATCTATTTATTTTTTAATGTGAAAAGTACAGCAAGAAAGCCAAAGTGTACACTCCGAGCGTCTAAATCAATAGAAAATTCCCCTCTACAAAACGGGCTTTTCTTGAACTCGGTCTCTAAAGTGAGCTGTCGTGGAACTCTTTCCTACTCGGCGTAGATCCGTTCTTCAAATAGATGCTGTCGAAAAGATTGTACCCAGAGAGATCGGAAGACAGCCATCCCGCCTACTGGGTTTTTTTCTTATTCGGAGTGTTTTTAACATTATGTCTTCTGACGCAATGATCTACGGCTCTTACTTATTCATTGTAAGACAAGAAGCCCTTTTCGTCAGCACTTTGTTTTTCTAAATTGGTACTAAACTATACCTACTTTATTGGGTTGACAGCTCGGTTGGTGCCACACTGGACATCAATGTGGGGGATCTTGGTTAGGGTTCCCTGTGGGGTGCTCTCGTACTTGGGTTGCTGCAAGAATTTTCAAAACTCTCTTTCCACTTTCAGAGATGGTTGTAAAATGTTGGTGCCCTGCTTCTTGAACGATTTTAAATGAGAATGGCTAGACCCGCAATATACCTTCCAAATATTTTTAATTTGAAAATCTATTTTGGGGGGATAAGTACAGCTACGTCAAGTATATTATTTCCCTTCTTTAGTCTACCATCGACCTCGTTCGTTCACTTCCGTTGCTATGCTTTACAATGCCATAAAGAGCAGCACTTCTAAATATATAAAAAGGTGCATTCCGTCACAAAAGCTCTACACAGACTGTATCGTTGGGCAAAGTTCGGTCATTCTGTGCTCCCCACTGAGAAGTCCTCGTTTTCCCTACCTCCACACTATCAGAAAGTCTCTTGGAATTCCCAAATCCTTAGTGCTCAAAAGAAAATAGTCTAAAGCTACGTTTAATTGCCTATCCTTGCTGAGAAGGTGGAAATCCAGAGAGTTGGAGGGCTTCCTTTGAAGCTTGTTTTCTCAGACATGGCTTTATTGCCGTGGGGAAGGAGGTGGTCCGACACTTAACGACGTGTCAGATTGCCCACTGGACTTAGTTCAGGGATTTCAAAACAAAAACAAGAATAAAACAAAGAAGATTATTTAGCTGTCTGGTGTTTTGTAATGTGTTTATGGAGACCGCCTTTTAGAAAAGTTATTTCCCCGAGGAGAAAGTTTTTTGCTATTCCGCTTGCTGGTTAAGCGGGAACGAAGTGTGTTACTGTGGTCGTGCTGTCTTATTGCTGTTCGATTCTTTGGTTTTGGGGGCTCTTTTTTACCGGTTCGAAGCTTGGATTTTTAGAAAGTGAACAGGGGAAAATGGGGGATTCCGTTCTTTAGCATGATATCAAAGTTGGTAGTGATACGTCAGAGGGAAGAGCGGACATAGTCATAGAATGGAAATCGTGAAGAAATCAAATCTTACAAACTTATAGTAGACATACATTTTTTTTCTGCTTGAAAGCTGTAGACTCATAGCTTCCCTTCTGTTTGGTTGTTGGTTTATCATTATGGTTCAATGAGATTTGCTGAGACCTGGACAGTGTACCAAAGCCATGCCAAGAAGCTTAATGTTTTCCACATGAAATGTCTCAGGGGTATTCTTAGCATCAAGTGGCAGGACAAAAATACCAGACACCGTTGTTCTCAAAAGTCAAATGTCGAGAGCCTGTCTTCTATGTCCAAATAAAGGACTCAACATCGCTTGGCTGGTCATGTCGTAAGAATGTCAGATTTCAGAATCCCAATATTCTATTCTGAGCTGTCTCCAGGGAAGCGTAAAGTTGGAGCACCAATATAGCGCAATACCAATACCCTGAAAATATCTCTACAGGACTTCAACATTTAATCCCTTGACATGAGAGACCATAGCTTCCAACACATATAACAGGAAAGAAGCAGTTATAGAGGGCAGCATAATTTTATTTTTTGGGGTAAGTGTTTTACGGCACTCGCAACTCCATAAGGTCATATGAGCGCGCGGGTCGCATTAAACTTTTTCAGCTGGTAGGAAATTTTGAATTTTGCCCGGCTGGCGGCCAAACCCTACTCTAATCGATTTTAAACCACAAAGGGACCTTTAACGTGTGCAACTTGCATACAGGCCCTCTTAGATTTTTCGCCCTTGTCCAAGAAGGCTAGGTGTAGATCTTTCCTACCAGAAGATCAGGGGTGTGACTGAAAGACAGCAGTAAGAAGAGCCAAGGAGTAGTAGTAGAAAGGCTGCAGAAATAGTCAGGAGCCCAGAGGAGAGGGTAAAGGAGGTGAGGGGGTGGGGGCGAAAGAGGAGACGGAAGCAGGCGATAGAACAGTGCTAGAGAGCAGGAAAGGAGATGAAAGGAGACAATTTTAGAGAAGAAAATTGTTTGGTCGCTACCCGAATCCGGGACCTTTGAATGAGAGGCCAACACCTTAACTCTAGGCCACGAGAGCCCCCAATTATTAATATGAAGTTACATGAATTAAAAAGGCTAAAACCAAGAGCGAACCCCGCAAACTGCTCACATCCACCTGAGGAAATGAAGTTTTTTTTATAAATGCTTAATTCAAATGTTGCACAAACCCCTCTCAGTCTCAGTGAATACTTGTCTCATTGGACAAGGCATCTTGATAATTCTCCTGTCCAGATGCAGTGGTCATCGTCAGATATTGACGGGACGAACTGTTATTGGTGTCGTTGTTGTTGTTATTATTATTATTATCAGTATTAATTTCATGATGATGATGATGATGATGATGATGATGATGATGATGATGATGATGATGAT
>NW_004798039.1:265175-266596 GCF_000002075.1 Aplysia californica | reverse complement strand
CTCTCGTTCGCTCTCTCTCTGTATCTATCTATTTATCTATCCATCTATCTATCTATCTCTCGTTCGCTCTCTCTTTGTGTCTATCTATCTATCTATCTGTCTATCTATCTATCTATCTATCTATCTATCTATTTCTCATATATGATTGAGTCTCATCTATCTCGTTCAAGCATTCTGTCCTACTTCTTTCTATTTCTTTGTAGGCCACATTAAAAGCCGAATTGCCATTCCTTGTACCGGCCTGCGTGAAGAACAAAATAGACAGCAGTGGGAAAGAGAACAAATTGGGACAATGCTTGAAAAAGAAACGTTTTTAAAAAGCTCCTAGTCTCGTGTGTCGGAGAAACCTAAACTAAAAGGAAAGACTGTGAAATGTAAAATATTTCACTCCCTAATTTTTCTGTTCTTGTTTTTAAAGTTACCCGAACAATCCAGGCACGGTGGTATTATATATGTTATAGAAAGTAGTGTCCCGTTCCTATATCTTTCTAGGTCAACAGCCAGTTCACCAATGAGCCACGTACTGTGAAATCCACAATAAGCTGAGAGAAGCAATGCGCCGTAAGAAATCAGGAAATTTGATTGAGGGCAAGGTCTTGCAACATGACAACGCCAAGGCCACCATAGAATGGTGACAGAAATATGGTTCGGGGGGTTTTGGGGGAGATGCAAATGGTAGAGCATGGATAATATGATATGACTTTTAATAAGAGTTAGATGAATGCAATTATAAGCGTCCCAGGTGTACCATTTGTTGTGTGCAATCTGTGGTGGATGGTTGGCATTTGCTCTGGTGTGGATTGCACCTTCTTTCCTATCAAACATCTATATTCCTTATCCTTCCTCCTTCTTTTTTCGTGTAGATTACTCTCTTGAGACACGTTTAATCTCCAGCACTTATAGTATGACCTAATTGTGTTGCAAATGCCGTAAAACTCTTACCAAAAGTAAAAGTACAATCTTTGCTAGCTTTGAATGACCTTTCGCAGCGTCAAGAAATGTGAAATGCAATGTTTGCGTGTTTGTATGTGCGCCTGTGCGTGAGTTCCAGTGATTATTCATTCTGTTCTGGCTTTCCCTGTCTCGTTCTCGCACCCAGGTGGGGGTCCCAGGAGAGAGGTAGTCTACCGCAGTAATTACGAGCCATGCTACGTTGGGGCCAGGGCAAATCATGCACGTACATGTATTATTAACCTTGCTCGTGGAACAGCGGAGGGCAGTCACTATTTGTGAGGCAGCATGGTGGAATCAGGCTCTCGTCAAAATAATCAAAGTGAAGAAACTTGCATTTTTCCGCATGTTAGTGAATTTTTATCGAATTTTTTTTTTTCACTCAACACCTTTCGGGCCCTTTAAAGAACTCATTTCTGTGTGAATTTTTCTGAAAAACGTTGATTAAAGCACAAAAAAATTTAAATTTT
>NW_004798039.1:263213-264438 GCF_000002075.1 Aplysia californica | reverse complement strand
CACAGTATGAGCATGACAGTGATAAAGCAGCCCATTTACAATTCTACTGTGCATAAGAACATGATAATATCCGCCTTTGGGTATGGCCTAAAGACAACCTCAGTCAGTACAGCACCTGCCCTGGTGGGGGAAGTTCATTGTTTAAAACGTACATTGGTAAATGATCTTAAGAAATAATTTTTTTATGGTATTGAATAAAAATTTCTATAGATGCGCACATTTTGCGCTCATTAGCTCATCCATCGATCAGGCCAAACCTTTTGACCAGCGTAGGCCTATGTGGTCCACGGCTTGGCGGGCGCTTCACTGTTGCACGCTGGAGACCCACTTTCAATTTCCGAGTGAGGGAAATTTTTATTGAGTATTCATTCTTTCTATTGGGATGGTGCATCCCTCTCATCCCAGGATGTCCCTGACAGGCAGGGTCGGAAATCTGCCTCCTGAATGATCTAAACTGTATCGTTGGTTGGGTTTGTTTGTTTGTTTGGGTTTTTTTGCTTTTTGTAGTTGTTGTTGTTGGGGTTTTTTCGTCGGTGGTCTATTGGTTAGGCTAGCGGACTTGTAATCGAAAGGATTCGGGGTCGGGGGTTCGAGCCGCGGGCCCGACGTCGTGTCCTTGGGAAAGGCACTTTACACGAATTTTCCTCACTTCACCCAAGTGGGAATAGGTACCGGGCCATAGATCTTGACAGTATGTTAGTATTTTAGCGCCTAAAAATGGCTGCTTGCGCTGTATGCTTTCCAGGAAGTTGAGTTATTTTCACAATACTCTTAGGTCTGCCTGAGTTAATAGTATAGATTGTGAAGCGCATAGAGCTTGCTGTTGAGCGGGGATTTGTGCCATACAAATACTATCTATTATTATTATTATTCAATTAATCTACATTTTAAAAAAGAGTTGGTCTTTTGATGATACCCGAAAACAGCTTGTTCCCATCTACTGGTCAGTGTAAGATTCCATCGTACGCTAGTTTTCAAGACAGCCTATGGTGTAGTCTCACAAGAAGCAGTCGACGCCACTTTGAGCACACATCAGATTCCCAATTCCAGTCTATGGCAGCTGGACAAACTGAAACGAATTCAGAAGTCGCACAGGCGGAAATTTTAAAATTTGAATTTGTCAAATCTGTACTTCCGAGAATCTGTGAACTCGAGGACTCAACCGACCTTTGAACAACTGTTTCATTAATGAAGGAACGATCTGTTGCAGACTACAGGGAATTTG
>NW_004798039.1:260048-261232 GCF_000002075.1 Aplysia californica | reverse complement strand
AGATCCCTTTGAAATTTTAATGCACAGACTTCCTCCTCACGGAAGCAGAGAACACTAAGAGTAATGAGTGCGGGAATAAATGCATAGGTCCAACGATTTTAATAGCTCTTTGGGGGAAAAGAAGGGAGGGGGGGGGCATTGTATCTTTGTGCTGCATCAATGCATGGGACTGTTTCGAGATTGTGTTTTTACGCCAAATTGTTGATCGGGCTGGAATGGTTAGGTTTTGTGCTGTTTTGTCATTGTTTTCAGGATGGATGGGGAGAGTGCGACTGCAGGGGAGAGCTGGTGCTCTGGGTGATTATTCTTTTATAGGAACTGTTCGTTTTGAGGGCAGTCAGGGTTGAAGGAAATAATTGAAATTTGCATGCGATCATGGTGATTTTGTTGGTGTCGTTATTGAAGCAGTTGCTATCATTGTCGTTGCGGATGGGGGGGGGTTCAATAAATGTATTGTTTGTTGTTGTTGTTGTTGTTGTTGTTGCTGTTGTTGTTGGTTTTGCTTCTGTTGCTATTGTTAAAGTTGTTATTGTTGGTTTTGCGTCTGTTATTATTGTTGTTACAGTTGTTATTTTTGTTATTCTTGTTGTTGTTATTGTAGATTTTGCCTCTGTTGTTATTACAGTTGTTATTGTTGGTTTTGTTTCTGTTGCTGTTGATGATGAGGACGACCAAAACAAAAAGGACGATTATGATGATGGCGATGGTGGTGGCATGGGTGGGTGAGGTGTGATGGTTGTGGTGAAGTAGTGGTGATGAAGTTGCTGATGATGGTGGTTTGTGATGGTGGTGGTGGTGGTGGTGGTAGTGGTGGTGGCAATATTGATGTTGGTGGTGGCGGTTATAATTATAATGGTAATTGCAGTGGTAGTGATGGTGATGGTGGTGGTAATGATGAGAAGGACATGTGTATTGAAAATAAATAAGCACATATATCACAATCTACGAGCACTGTGCTCAGGAATGATATCGCCCGTCTGATTTGATTCATTTTTCGAAGGTCTCGTGTGCTAGTTGCGCACGTTGAAGATCTCTTGGTGGTCCTAAAATCGATAAGAGTAGGCTTCGGCCTCCAGCCGGATAAAGTTCAAAATTAATATCTACCAAACTCTAAAGTGCTTAATATGTCCAGCGCATTCATATGACCTTATCAAATTGCGAACACAATTGGGTTTTGTTTTGTT
>NW_004798039.1:258473-259714 GCF_000002075.1 Aplysia californica | reverse complement strand
CTGGCAACTGCATAAGGTCATACGAGTGCGCGGGATATATAATAAAAGCCTACTCTTATCGATGTTAGACCACCAAGAGATCTTTTACGTGCGTAACTTGCACACGGGCCCTCCGAGAGTTTTCGCCCTTTTCCGAGAAGGCTAGGTGTAGATATTTCCTTCCGGAAGATCAGGGGTGTGACTGAAAGACAGCAGTAAGAAGGAGTCAAGGAGTAGCAGTACAAAGGCTGCAGAAAGAGTCCGGTGCCCAGAGGAGGGGACAGAGGAGGTGAGGGGGTCATTTGTCACCGATCGTCTCCGGTTCAGGATCATTTTGCCTAGTAGATCTAGCTTTCTTCGCACATATCAAGGCGGTTGTGGAACGCGTCCATGGCGTGCACAAGCTGAGATTTTGCTCCCCTAGAATTACAAAGTTCTATCAGCTCAGTACATACTTTTGAGAAATCTGAAGTGAGCAAGTTTAAGTTTCACAACATTTCAGATTTTTTCGAAGGCGATTCTTTGAATGTTTTGATAACGACTCCAAATAATCTTACGATTTTGATAGAGCATATTATTATAGAACATTTGGTCTCAGACATCATGATCTTAGTAACCCAAACAGCCAAAAATGTCAGATAGAACTGTATAATTGTAAAATGGCGATTTATCTGTAAACCATTTTCTCAAATTATCTAATGTCTATCATATTGCAACAAAGGGAGTGTTTCATTTGTAGTATAGAGGTAAGCATATCTGCCTGCGTCGCGGGAGATCGGGGTTCGATTCCCCGCTGGGATAAAGGGCGGGGATGGGTGTCTTGGTATTGAGAGGGAAGACTGATATAGACAGAAGGAAGAAGGTAGTAAAGACACAGATAATACTTGAGAATAGTGGATCAGAAAGGCGGACAGAGAAAAAGAGAAAATATTCTTTAAATACGATACAATTTCAAAAAATGGTGAAATGGTATGGTTTAACGCCTCCATCAACACTGTTAGATTATTTAAGAGGCGGGACCCCCGAGTTAAACGTCCATATATCTCCGAAAGGGCCAAGCCAAGTGGGAAATTCGTGAAAGTGCCTTTCCAAGGACACAACGTCGGACCGAGCTGAGGCTCGTAAACCCGAAACCGCAATCTCACGATTATGAGTCCGAACCACTGAGCTACCGATGCCACAACGATACAATAAAGATAAACATACTTTTATAATGTCTGCAATCTCTGCAATGCAAATTATTAAGTGTTTGGGATTTAAAT
>NW_004798039.1:254242-255964 GCF_000002075.1 Aplysia californica | reverse complement strand
GAAGAAGAAGAAGAAGAAGAAGAAGAAGAAGAAGAAGAAGAAGAAGAAGAAGAGGAGGAGGAGGAGGATGAGCAAGGTCGCGAGTGGTGTCTGAGCAGGCCTCCAAAATTCCCCAGCACATCCATCGTATTCCCCCGCTGACCCCCCGAGCAAGAGCCGGACATCAGAAGCGTTCGCCTCAAAGGCCCCTCGGGCCACTCTTTGTTTGCTCTGATGTAAAATCAATCCGATCCACTTCCGGTTTTCACGTCGTGCGTCTCCTTTTTATGTTGTACGTTCCAATCACCGCGTCTCTTCCTCCCCGCTTTTCTTTCTTTCTTTCTTCCTTTCACTCCAGTTCCTCCTCTACTTCAGACTTGTCCTGTCTGCGGTGTATTGGTAAAGGTCCTTCCCCGTTGTATGTAAAAGACGTTGGTTTGATTCCCACATTTTAAGGAGTTTGCTTTTATCGAGTGCAGTCGAAATTTTGCAAGACAACCACCAATTGTCCAGGAGAAAAATGGTTGTCTTAGACTAGATGGGTTGACGTTCCTGGACAATCAAAAAGTGTCACCAGTGTCAGAATAGCATTTTTTTAATGAAAAGGGGCATGTCGCCACCTCAGAATAACAAGGTTCTATCTGCTCAGCACTCAGTTTTGAGATATTTGACGTCAAAGATTTCTAAGTCCGACATCAGGTCAAGCTTTTTCGAATGCAGTTCTTTGAATATCTTGGTGACAACTCCAAATAATCTTACGAGTTTGATAGAGCAGAGAGAATATTAAAATTTTGTTTTTTACCTCATGGTCTCGGTGCCATAAAACAGCCAAAAATGTCAGATAGAACTTTGTACTTCAGATGTAGCGATGTGGGAAGTGGTCGTTTGTACAGATACTTATCTTGAGCAGGTGGCCATAAGAGACTGTTCGATCGCACCTCAGTCTTTCTGATAGTGCTGTAAAAATACATGAATTTCCTTTCTTGGTGGAGGGGTCATTCTATCGCATGTCTCAGGGGAGGTTTAAACCTCGATCAGCTCGGAGTGGCTGTGACAAGAGGAGTCGAGGCAACCCGCCTCCTTATTACCATAGTACTCTTGATTTTGTTGATGGAAGAGTAAAAGATTAACACAATCAATCTCAGCTCTTGACAAGTACTTTTTGATCTTCCTGGTAATCTACTTTTTTTTTCTTTTTCCTCTCCTGTTCCTTCAATTCGTCGTCTTATTTATTTCCTCTTTCTTTCTTTTATTTCTTCCCAAAAAAATTAAATAAATCCAGTGTTGCTAGAATCTTAAATCCTGCTTGATTTTTTTAAAAACACGCTCTGATCTTTGGGCCTGATCTGAAAAAGAAAAGGAAAAGAAATAGTCATGAATAAGATATTATACTTAATGAACCCCGAAGCTATCAGCGTTATTATGTTACCAATAATTCATTCGTACGCATCATCATTTATTTTTTCATCCGACTTGCTAATGTCCATATGTTCATTTTTAAGCGCCGTGCTTTTTATCTCTCTGGCTCTTTCTTGTAGTTTCCCTCTTTTTTTTCTCTGTCCTCGCCACCTACCCACCTACACAAGTCCTTTCTTCCTGCATTTTTATTTTGTGTTCTCGTTTTCCCCTCTCTTTTATCTGTCCTTAGATCCTCTCTCTTTCTCTCTCTCTCTCTCTCTCTCTCTCTCTCTCTCTCTCTCTCTCTCTCTCTCTCTCTCTCTCTCCTTTGGTCTCCACGCACCT
>NW_004798039.1:251026-252951 GCF_000002075.1 Aplysia californica | reverse complement strand
CAGACAAGTGCCAGATCTGCGACAGACAAGTGCCAGATCTGCGACAGACAAGTGCCAGATCTGCGACAGACAAGTGCCAGATCTGCGACAGACAAGTGCCAGATCTGCGACAGACAACGGCGATCATGGTTTTCCATTCATTCCTCTGCTCGGAAGGGCTAAAAAATAGCTATAAGAATAGCACCTTGATCCTTCACTGTCACCCATCTGTTTAAGTTCTCCAAGTAGGTTGCTCTGGGAATACCCCTTCCTCGGTTGCCTTGAGTGAGAGCTTGATGTTCGAGGTCTTTGTCTTTCTAGGTGTCCCAAAACCTTCATTAATTTTCTTTTCCTGGTTGTTTTTGCAAGCCGGCAGCCCAAGTGGGCTTCTACAAGTACTTCCTCATTTGATTTTTTTTCATTCCAAGATGTTTTCAGCAGTTTCCAAAGAAACCACTCTTCTGTTGCTTCTATTTTATTTTCACTGTGTTTGATTGTCCAGCATTATCGGCCAAATAGAAGGGTTGATCATGCATAGCATTTCAGTGCCTTCTTTGACCTAGCGCTTCATAACAGACCACAGTTTAGTGAGCAGCTTGCACACCTCACCATATAGAAGTTCTGTTTTTCTCGGGTAATTTACTTCACCATAAAGAGGATCAAAGTTTTCTTGAATAAGTGTCTAAGAAAGTTACTGAGGATCAGAATGATGGACAGACAGGGCCACTAACGAGGAAGTGTTAAGGAAAACAAGAAAGATCTCAGTCATAGATGAGGTAGGAAGAAGGTGGTGGCGATAGATTGGTCATACTCTCAGGAAGTCAGACAGCTGCATAACAAAGAAAATGTTGGATTGGCATCCACAGGGTAAAAGATCAAGAGGAAGACCACGTGGAACCTGGAGAAGAATCACAGAAATTGATGTACAGAAAAATGGGATCACATGAAATAACATCCAGAGCCTAGCCCATGATAGAGAAAGGTGAGAAGTGTTTGCCCGTGGCCTATGCCCTGGTGCAGGGTGGGGAAAGGCAATGTTGATGACGGATGTACTTCACTGTTATGAAATCGTAATAATGATACTCTAAATTGTTTAACTTAAAGGCTCTCAGGCTTAATATTTTTACATTCTGATAATGCTATTTTTATAATTTTAAAAAAAACAAGTGCAACTTTGGCCATATGCTATTGTGTAGCTTGTAGTAAGCATAATTCTTGTTTGTTATTTTGTGCCTTTTTCATCAATCGTGTTTACGTAGAACTCGTGTCCATGATCTTTACATTGTATGATACGCTAATGAAGTGAGAAATTTTTCACTTTCTTCGCACCTCGATTCACAGCTGCTAAAATTGCCATTAGCGCGCACATTATAAGATTGGTGCATAAAAACAAAGAGGTTAGCGTAAACTATTTCGTTGCATATCAAATTTAAAAGGCCCATCTATGGTTTTGTGAATTAAAGGAGACCGTCATCGGTACTTATAGTGGTTAGTATCCCCGCCTGTCAAGCAAGAGACCAGAGTTCGATTCCTCGCCCAGAGAGGTTGTCCCCACCCAAAAGAGTAGTTTTTGTTTTAGTAAGAGTTTTACGGCACTTGCTACACAATAAGGTCATATAAGTGTCGAAGATTAGAGGTGTTACAAGAGAGTAACAAACACAAAACAAAGAAGAAGGGGAGATAGAGACGATATTTTCATTTTTATTGGAAAGAAGGAGCAAATTACACCAGAGCACTCGCCAACAGCTCGCAGAAGGGTAGTTGTTGTTTGTTTGTTTACTTGATATTGAGAGAGAAGACTAAAAAGGAGAGAGAGAAAAAAAAACAGAGACAGTGAGGGAAAATGGATCAGAAAAAGGCAGAGAGAAAGAGAATTAATAATTTCATAAATTTAGTACAATAACGAGGAAAATGTAGAGCACTCTAGCAGCAGCAGCAGCAGCAGC
>NW_004798039.1:248592-250258 GCF_000002075.1 Aplysia californica | reverse complement strand
CCACCATCGTCACCACTACCACAACCCTCACCACCACCACCACCAGTAGCACCACCACCACCACCACAACCATCATCACCAATACCACCACCACCACCCCCAACGGTACCACTACCACCACCAGCAATGTCTGTATCACTTCCAGCCACACTCACACCCCTACCCTCATGCCCAGCAAAATCCTCACGTGGAGACATGTGTTGTCAGCACCTCTGTAAGGAAGTGTTTTATACATGGCGTGAAGATAATATGCCGGTCGTGCAAAGCATAAAGAATTGCTGTAATTGGATTCGAGAACCAGAATACAGCTTAGGTAGTTTGCGTGCAAGAACTAATTGCATGATAAAATAGGTCGTGGTATACCACCAGACTGATTCGAAACTCAACACGCGAAATGAAACTACTCAAACAAATTAAAACCCATTTTCTTTTTCGACGTAAAAATCAGTGACACCACCTATCGTTGGAAACTAATAGATAGAAGAAACTCCATGACTGAACGAATTCCGTAAAAGACGGGTGTAAGGTACATATATAAGGGTGAAGTTTCGAGACTGTTTCGATGTTCTCAAACGGAGAAGTTTCGTTGTAACAGCAATTTGTTTTGCTTCTACGCCCTTCAGAAGAATTATATTACAATTCATCGTGCCCAGTGAGCATGCTCGTGCGGTCGCTTTAGACGATGGTGTTGACGAACCAGACAGTAATTTCCTGTGGATAATTCAGGCTTTTGCGAGTCTTGCTGGGGATGACACATCCCTGTGGTTTTCATTAGTAGCAAACCGATAAAGATTAGTTCTCCAGCACAGTTTTCTACGTTACAGAGACAATTTTGTTGACGTTTTTTCTTTTTTTCTTGTCGGTTCCTGTCCAGAAAAGATTATTCTCGGCCTAGTGGATGTGACAGGATCTCTAATTAATATGTGAAGCAACGTGGTGGAATCAGGCTCTCGTCCAAATAATCAAAGTGAAGAAACTTGCATTTTTCCGCAGGTTTGTGAATTTTTATCAAATTTTTGTTTTTTGGCTCAACACCTTTCATGTCTATTAAAGAACTCATTTCTGTGTGGATTTTTCTTTAAAATGTTGATTAAAGACACAAAAATGTAAATTTTCAGTCACCACGGACTGTTAAGCTAACGAAATAACTAATTTTTGGTGGCCATTTTCTCACTAATTGTACCTTTGAAAACAGGTGACCCCACCTCCTTCATTGGCAAATATCTCGACTTGTATTCAAGATAAATGGATTTTTTTTTTAAATTGAAATAAAGACAAGTGAACAAGCTTTAAGATGACGCCAATAACTCTACATGCCCAAAAATTGACGAGAGCCTGATTCCACCACGCTGCCTCACATATCTTATCGAAGTGGCTGCACGGCTGTAGGTGAGGATTTCGTATCGCAGGAGGTGGAAACAGAAAGGCAGCATTTATTGAAAGTATAAGTTATTGTGTAAAATAATATTTCTTCCATGGACTCTCTATCTACTTATCTATCTATCTATCTATTTATCTATCTATCAATCTATCTATCATTCTATCAATCTATCTATCGATCTATCTATCGATCTATTGATCTATCTATATATCCACCTATCTATCTATCTATCTATCTATCTGTCTATATATCTATCTATCTGTCTATCTATCTATCTATCTATCT
>NW_004798039.1:244360-245578 GCF_000002075.1 Aplysia californica | reverse complement strand
CCCCCGGTTATCGTTTGTAGTATCACAGTATCACATTAAATGCTTGCGTGGCAAATGTTTGGAGACCTCCAGTGTGGCAGAGCACGGTAAGAAACAAAACAAATTACATGTATATCATTGTCATTTTGTCATTAGGAATACAAAGTCAACAAAACGTGCCATTGTTGAAATCTGGGGTATAGAGTCAGAAAAATCCACCATTGAAATTCTAAACCAATGACAAAGATGAAACTGCTACAATGTGGAAAGATGTTGTAGTTGTTGTTTTCATATCCCTTTAGCTGTGAGCATTTCGCTCTTGCCAGCGCAATGCCTCCCACAAGTAACCACACGTCCGTGTATCATCTGGTCAATGCCCTAGTAGAGCAGGCTTATGTGGAAAGATAGAGAGGAAGAAGAGCAGAGGAAGCTAGAGAACAGCATAAAATTAAATATACAGATGGTCTAAACAATTATATGACAAGCAATAGAATGAGAACAAAATAGTTGATCAGGAAGACTGACAACAAGAAGGAATGGGGTATCATGGTCGTCAATGTCTGCTCCTGACTTGAACCTAACGAAGATGACTTGCCTCCTATCGGCAGTTTTAGATGTAAAATCTTCTCAAACGTATTTCGCTCTCTGAGAGAATTGCCTCCCCTCTTACTAAAGAGACCATCGCTTTATCGGGAGGTCACAGTCTCCCACGTGGTCAAAAAATCTTTATCTTGCTTTCAAGCATAGTAAATTAGTGCGAGACTTTTCAAGTTAATATAGTAAACTTCTTCTTTCTTCATCGTGCATAAAAAATCACTTCTAATGTGTATCTCTACACAATAGGCAATATTTCCTATAGAGTGCGTCGTCACTGAAGTTGGGGTCATGCTGTTCATTGGAATACCAGACTGGATACTCTGGAAGTTGGTCAGTTTGAAAAGTTTCCATGGCTTCCAACATCCATGGGTCGGTTCTTTAGAAAAGAGCCAGAAGGTCACGGTCGTGTCCCATGAAGGGAGGACACTGATTTGGATCTACATGACCAGAACAGAGCAGAAAATTTGTCTGATTAGTGTTCACTTTTAACAGATACGAATGGCCAAAATAAGACTTCCCAGTTCAAAGATAGATACACCCCCCCCCAAAAAAAAAACACAACAACCTGATACAGAAAAAGCTTCTAGGAAACAACTAACTTAGCGAAAGTGGAAGTACCGTCTCCTAGCTAGCAGTGATTCA
>NW_004798039.1:240645-242021 GCF_000002075.1 Aplysia californica | reverse complement strand
GCTAACAGATTGAAAACTGCCCGAAGCAACAACATAATGCCATTAGGAAAAGCTGGGGTGTATTGATAACCTGTCAATAGGCTTCCCACAGATTACGCTTATTTATAGTAATGGCATAGGGGGATTATTCAATACGCTATACCTTTCTTATATTCCCTGGTGGTGTTTTTACTGCCCCTTTGAATAGGACTGAAGTTCTTTTGAGCTCAATTTTTACATTATCCGAATATCGGCTTGTCTGGCGCCGGTCTTGTCTTCTTGACACAGCACCGAAAGTAGAAGACGTCTTTTAGGAGAGAGATGATGGGGGCGGGGAATCAGATAGGTTACTCGATTAATTAAATTCTAATACGCTTTGGAATAGTTCTTTTCTTTTCACTTGAGTTCCTGTCTGGTATGTTTTCTCCCACATGAGGAATAATTTATTATGTCATTCTGTTCACAAGATTCCGTGTCTCAGAGAGAAAGCATTGAAATGTGAGGCAGCGTGGTGGAATCAGGCTCTCGTCAAAATAATCAAAGTTAAAGAAACTTGCATTTTTCCACAGGTTTGTGAATTTTCATCAAATTTTTGTTTTTTGGCTCAACACCTTTCATGCCCATTAAAGAACTCATTTCTGTGTAGATTTTTCTGAAAACGTTGATTAAAGGCACAAAAAATGTAAATTTTCAGTGTTAAGGGACTCTAAGGCTAAGGAAATAACTAATCTTTGGCGGCCATTTTCTCACTAATTTTACCTCTGAATACAGATGACCCCCACCTCCTTCATTCTCAAATATCTCGACTTGTATTTAAGTTTTCATTGAAATAAAGACAAGTGAACAAGCTTTAAGATGATACCAATAACTCGATGTGCCCAAAAATTGACGAGAGCCTGATTCCACCACGCTGCCTCACAAATGGTAATTCAACAATTTGCATGCAGGGGCGATTGGGCTATCAGGTGAAATGGACAAGAAAGAGACGGAGAGAGAATACAGTAGACTGAATTATGTTGTCAGGGGTGTCAGGCTGTGTAGTCTGAGATGCCATTTCCCCTCCTCGTCTTTACAAGAAGCAGAGTAAAGGGGAAATCAGAAAGAGCTAGAGCGTCGACTGAAAGAAGAAAGGTAGCATAAAATGTAGGTTGCAGACAAATTTTTATAAAGGTGTGGGGACGGGGTTGGGGGGGGGTCGATAAAAGAAGAATATTCTTGATTTCTAATTTTAATCAACAACTGTTTTATAATAATAATAAATGACATTTATATAGCGCTCAACCCCGAATAAAGTACACAGGCTCTGAGCGCTTTACAATACAGTACAACATACAACAGTAACATGAAACGTTGTGTTCTGACTAAAGAAAATTATTCCAAATATTCATCTTATTAAT
>NW_004798039.1:236189-239637 GCF_000002075.1 Aplysia californica | reverse complement strand
CGATTTGATAGGTAAGAAGAAAACCAGCTAAGGGCAGTCCCGGATAATCCAAAAGACTCTTCCAATCGCTTCAATAAAATGTGATGGTCAATTGTATCAAAAGCTGCTTATAGAAGAAATGAACTGTTTGTTGTTGTAATTGTTGTTGCTGTTGTTGTTGTTGTTGTTGTTGTTGTTGTTGTTGTTGTTGTTGTTTTTCTTAGGAAACATTATGTCGATCAAAATGACGTTCATCTAGACCTTTCTTAAGCTCCCGTTCTTGCCTACCACTTTCTCTCTGAAAGATTCTTTTCTTACTCACCAGAAATATTTGCAAAAATAAATGTTCCTTTTTTTCTGTGACCGAGTTGTTGCATTCCCCAGGGAGGAAAGCAATGTTACAAAAATGGTCGGGCTAAGAAACGTGTGGAAAATTCCAGACATTGATTATGGGGCAGCTTCAACCTCTGTGAGTTTCTTTGACTTTCTATGAAGTAAAAAAAGAAAAAATCCTTCCCAATCGTACTGACGCACAGCGTAGGAATAGAACTCAGATAGATCAACGTGCGGCCGGACCTAACCGCGGCCAATGTCTGTAACAGCGGGTGCCCACTAGTGCGATCGGGTTGAGTCAGGTCGGGTCGGGCTGATTTGAAAGTCGGGACTAGCCAAATTGAGGGCGCAAAGCGACCATCGTGGCACAAATTGGTCGACTCGGTCGGTGACCTGCAAACAAACGCCTATGTTTTTAGGCCTGCAAGTCGCGCGATCGGGTAGTTTGCAGCCAATCACAACAAGGCTGAGTCACGTGTCCATGTTGACACTCACAATCCGGTGGCGCCCTCTACGAAAAAGTGCGGACTTTTCGAAGAGTTACCCTTCTTGTGTGACAAACAATAAAAGCGAAACTAACAAACTGTGCTTTTCCTATTCTTCTTCTGGAGAAACGAAAGAGAGCTTGAAAACAACGACTACTGCAGCATCTGAACCAATGCGCGGACTTCCGCGGACACTTTTTTTGGCCGAGTGAATTATCTTGTTATGAACGATCTTTTATAATAGAACGTTATCGGTGTAACCCATGTTTATGAGATTCCAGACTGCCAAATCACTGCAACGGGGAACTGTGGAAAGGAGCCCTAGAAGCCATTGAGGTTAAAGGTCTCTCTACACTTTAACTTCCAGGTCTTCGGGTACAATCGCGGCGGGGTTGTAGTGTGCAGTGAAACCACCAGAAAACGACCCGACATGACGACCGGACCCGACCCGACCCGACCGTGCTAATGGGCACCCATTATAAGTTTCTACAACGGCCCTTTCCAGATACTTTACAAGCCCGCTCTTCTTAATTGGAGTGGTTTCCCCTCAGGTCAACGAACCTTTCACATTTCCTTGTTCCGTTCTACCCCTCAAAGACGGTGTCAATTTCGGCAAGTCGCTACCTTAGAATTATAAAGTTCTATCTACTCGGCGCCCAGTTTTTATAAATATTTTGTCAAAAATGTTGAGTTCTCAAGCTTTTTAAAAATGTAATTAACTATTTGAATATCCTGAAAACGACTCAGAATAATCTATTGAATTTAATGGAGCAGATAGAACATATTTTGGTTTCTGACCTCGTCGTCTTAGTAACTCAAAGCGGCCCGAAATGTCAGATAGAACTTTGTAATTCTCAGGAATTGATGTGTAATTTCGATCTTACAAAGCGTGGCTTTTGAAACTTTTGGGCGGGTTGTTTTGCCTTCTTTTATCTTGTTGATTTTGGGAGATTTCGGAACAGCATTGGTACAAATAGAGCCCATAAATGTCACATACCTTGTTTATTTTTTTAAATATCGACTGAATCATTTTCAACTTTTAAAAAACGTGCGTGGTCCTGCTAAAGTTAAGACAACTTTGTCGTCTGCCCTAGCGCCCTTTAGTTCTGACCTGAAAGTGGCCAAAAGTGAGACAAATTTTATGGAAATATTTAAATGGAAAAAAGGAGAAAAGCAAAAGCTCGGCTTAAGGAAAACAAGAGAGAAAGAAGTAGAAGGACAGATTAAATCTGCAAAGGGAAAGGAAGAAACAGAGAGGATATAAAGAAGCTCAAATGGGGCGGAAGGAAGAGAAAATGAGAGTGTTGGAATAAAAGAAAAAGTCTTGAAGTAAAACACAGGGAAATGCCAAGACCAGTATAAAGAATGGGATGGAAAGAAAAGTTAGAAAGACTTATCATCGTTGTCTTTGGTGACAATGAAATAATTTTTCTTAATGATGACATGGATGGGAAAAGAACGTTTGAGAAGGCAGATGAGAGTGCTTAGAGTGTAAGTGAATAAATAATGTTTGAGTTCATTGATCGATCTGAGTCTATGGACAAAGAAAACGAAAGCCCGGATATATACTAAGACTATCAGTGTTTGTAGCAAATACCATGCATGCCAGTTACGCCTCGACTGTGCCCTGCATGATGCAAGTTATCACTGACACTCTCAAACAGAGTAATAATTAATGATTGATTGATTGTATTAATTGAATGTTACTTTTCAATTGCTTTTAACGAAAGAACATTCATTGCTGAAATTTTACAGAGTAATTTAAATTTTCTTTGATTTGCATACAAAAAAGGAAAAAATATTGAACAACACAAGCTGAATTGACATTTTAGAGGGACCATCTCTACACTGCCAATTTGAAGGTGGAGAATAAAAAAACTTAAGTTACAACTACAGTGTTAAAGTGCTGTAATTATGACTGTCATCAATACTGAAATACTTAAATGAAATTGTGACAAACAGCCCCCCAAATACGATGTATGCTGAAAGTGGCATGAACAAAAAAATGATGCAGATCCATCAAATGACATGAATCCCGATCTGTAGACCCTATCACTGAGTCTCTGGGCGACATGTAGCTCAAACTGGCAAGAAGAGTTTTGAGTCTTAAACATGATCATTTAGGCACAAAAATAATTTGTTTCATTTAGATCTAGATCTATACTATACCGAACTTCTTCATAGCTTGGTGTGTTTGTTGTGGTCCGAGCGTTGCAAGATATGAGCTACCGTCTCCACGCTTGGTGGGTGGGGGTGGGGGTGGGGGGTACCGAAAAAAACCTCAGTCAGAGGAACCGGGAACTTGATATGACATTATACGAAAAATTGGCACCGCTTGAAAATGCTGAGTTGCTTCCCCTGCCATTCTGATGACTTAGCGTTTCCACACAGTGACTATTTGAATCAGTCATAAATTAAACGTAAAGATAGTTTGCTCGGGGTCGCGGTTGAGACCTCTACTGTAAATGATTTTCATGTCTTTTTTTTCTATTTTTTGGAGGGAAGGGGATGATAATTTTCAACTCCTTATTTGGTTTGCGTTTTCTTACATTTTCCCAGTTCCTAGTAGTAGTAGTAGTAGTAGTAGTAGTAGTAGTAGTAGTAGTAGTAGTAGTAGTAGTAGTAGTAGTAGTAGTAGTAGTAGTAGTAGC
>NW_004798039.1:232256-233305 GCF_000002075.1 Aplysia californica | reverse complement strand
AGAGAGAGAGAGAGAGAGAGAGAGAGAGAGAGAGAGAGTCTGTGTGTAAAATGTAATGTATGTACATGAACATATATATACATGACACTCGCCCCTGCAGGTGTGGGGGGGGGGCATAGTTTTACTATGCGTAGTTTTACTATGGGGGAGCAAAGAATACACCTGCCGTGAAACTGCGAGTCGTAAGAGGCGACTAAATGTGCGTATAGGTCTGGTCACCCGAAAAGTGCCAATTTGGGGAGGGCCAACTACCAGACCCAGTAAAAAACGGAATGTTATTGCAACACGAACAACACGTCTTATTATTTTTCCATCTTGGGAGACGGAGGAGCTTCTGTAACTGTCCATCAAGAAGAAGACCTGGAGAAGAGTCACGGAAATGGATGTACAGAAAAGTGAGAAGACATGGAGTGACATCCAACGACTTGTCCAGGATAGGGAAAGGTGGAAAGTGTTTGTTAGTGGCCTATATCCCTTTTTTTGTCTTTCCCTTGCACATTTATATGAGATTGACGCCATCTGATTAGTAGAAAAAGTGCATAATAATATGATAGTGTCCATTAGTGCATTATGTGCATACTTAGTATAACAAGTAACTGTAATAGCAGATAGAGATTAGATTCCAGGATTATAGATGTAAGTCATTGATCTGAGAGCGGTGATGATTTTAGATATAATGGAGGTGATGAGTCTGGATGAGGGATTGCGTTTAAGTAATGTTAGCGTTAGTCCTATCTTCCTCTGCTCCAATGAGTCACGAGGGACATGGGCACCCTCTATCCCGTTCCCTACTGGAACCATCTTTACGGTCACCGTTAAGTTCCAGTGGGCTTAGTCTCTGCTAAGGTGACATTGTTAGTGTTAAAACTCGTGGCTTATATCCTGATCCAGGGTGAAAGAGGCAATGATGATGATATACATGACACGTCTATATAAAATAATGCATATACATATGCATACATAAGTGTGCGCATAAACATGTCCCTCCATCTATCTCGGTCTCTTTCACAAGCACACACACACACACACACACACACACACACACACAC
>NW_004798039.1:225283-227670 GCF_000002075.1 Aplysia californica | reverse complement strand
GGGTTGGGGGGGTTTGTTTGTTTTTTTGTTTTGTTTTTGTTTTTAACTTCTTTGGGGGGGGACAGGTTTTTTGGGGCGAAGGTCCCGAAGTAATAAAGGTTCATTGCTCAGAGCTCTCGATCCAGGGTTTAATTGCTGTAAGGTAATAGGCGATATAAAAAAGTATGTGTCTGATCAGCCAACAATGAATGAGTTCCAAGTCATGATTTGGCCTGCCAGCGTTATCAACGCGTAACCTGATTATGTTCAACATAACATTTTTCTCGTTAAATGTTACGTTTTGTTCGTAGAAGAAGGGAAAAGACAGACGAGACAATCAGCTCTTTGAGTGAGAAGGAGAGGAGCAGCTACCACAAGGAATCATTTTTCTAGAGCTTGAGTGGCGTCGGTAGTCTAGTGGTTAGGCTGCCGGACTCATAATTGTAAGGTTGCGAGTTCGGGGTCTGAGCCTCAAGATCGACAGTGTCCTTAGAAAAGGCACTTTACATAAAGTTTCCTCACTTCACCAAGGTGTGAATGGGTATCTGGCTATAGACAGCTAAAGATCGTGTCTGTACGTTAGTGTTTAAGCGCCTGTAAATGGCAGCGTACACAGTATGCTTCCCAGGAGGTTGAGATTGTTTCAGAACGCTCTCAGGTCTTCTGGGGTTATAATGTAGATTGTAAAGCGCATAAAGCTTGCCGTTGAGCGGGAATTCGCGCAAAACAAATTATGCCAACAATAATAATATGTTATTAAACGCGGAGAGTGGGTGATTGGCGGGTGCTCTGATGTGGTTTGCTTCTTCTTTCCTATCAAACATCTATCGTCCTTATATCTCCTCCTTTTTTCCGCATATTACTTTCTAGTAACACCTCAATATTCCACACTTATATAATGACCTAAATGTGTTGCAAATGCCATATAAAGCTCTTACTAAAAACTAAAACGCGGAGTGAGAAAATACAGCTTCCTCGTATGAATTAAAACGAAGAATCAGAAGGAAAAAAGACAGCTTCAATAAATTAAGTGTTCAATCCTGAGAAATAGAAACTTCTTAATGACTACTAAGACAAGGAGTCTAAAAGGCTATGTACAGTCAGCCCTTCTATATGGCTGTGAAAGCTGGACCAAAGATAGTGAAAACAGAATAAAAGCAACAGAAATGTGGTTTCTTAAGAGACTTTTTCATAGAAAGAAAGGAATTACTGAAAGAAACCGACATTGGCCGCTCACGAATAACAATTTTATTATACCTGGATACCTGGATACCTGGAGGTGTCATCTCTGACTCAGAGGTTGACGTGTAATGACCCTCCATCCTTCATTGTCTCGAGCAGCCGTTGCACATTCTGCTATATCCTGGCCAGTCCAAGTTCTTATGGTGTCTATCCATGTTATTTTTTGCCTTCCTCTGGCTCTCCTGCCACACATCTTTCCTTCAAGCACCTCTTCCACAATGGTCTCCTGTCGTTTTAAGGGCCAAAGTATTGCATATTCGTACATTTTATTTTATTCAGCAGGGTTTGTCTTGTGTGTAGAATCTGACACACCTCTTTGCTCGTCTTTTTTTGTTTTCCAACTTATTCTTGCCATTCTACCATATTAAGGAAACGACGACCTCGGTTTTCCGACCCCTACAATCGGCACGTTGGCTTTTAACATCCTGCTCTCACTTGAAACAAAGAAATCAAAGGAGCCAGGGGTACACTCATGCGACTTGTTTAGAAAACCTAATAGATGGGTGACGGGAACACTTTAGGATGAATTTTAAAGCATCCGAGAGGAGAAATGAATGAAAAATCATGATTGCTTATGACTGTTTCAGATCTGGCACTGTAAATAAGTATAATTATCATTGCCTTTCTCACCCTGGATCAGGGTGTAGGCCATGAACTAACACTTTCCACCTTTCCCTATCCTGGGTTAGCCCTTTGCTTGATGTTATTCCATAACTTCCCACTTTTCTGTACATATCAAATTTATGTGACTCTTCACCAGGTTCCACGTGTATTCCCCTTGATCATTTACCCTGTAGATTTTATTCCAACACCTTCAAGATAATTATGACTTACTTGTAATGCTGCTCGTCAGATTCGTAGCAAGCATAATCTAAATGTGTCAACATCTATTTTCCTCTATAGGCTTACTTACTTTACTTCACTTTATGCGTCCTCTTGTACCTCTAGGGCGTCGAGGGGAGAAAGAGCTTCCTGTCTCTAGGAAGTTTGATGGCCTGGCTGAGTGGGATATTGAATGTTCTCATGGTATCCTTCACCCCCTGGATCCAGGTCTTTCTTGGTCTATAGGCTACCTCAACTTGCGTTTTGCCGATGACAGCGATGGATTAGTAGGAGAAGAACAGGAGCTCGCCACACTAGTGGAGCGGCTGGACACAACCTCAGCA
>NW_004798039.1:221442-223920 GCF_000002075.1 Aplysia californica | reverse complement strand
TCTTCTTCTTCTTCTTCTTCTTCTTCTTCTTCGTTTTCTTCTTCTTCCTCTTCTTCTTTATTGAACTTCGTTTCGACTCAGAGATATTTCAGAAAGGAGAAGAGGACGAGAAAAGGAGAGGAGGGGGAAGGAAGACCACGAAGAAAGAAAGAAAGAACCAAAGAAAGAAAGAAAGAAAGACCGGCATAGAGTAATCTGCAGTTTATATCAATTCAGTTTTGCTAATATTGTAAAAAAAAACGCTTAAGTCTTTGAGAAAGCACAGTTTTTCCAAAAATCAATCTGATTGTTGTTGTTTTTTAAATTAAAAGGTTGCTACTCGATGCGATGTTGTCCTCTTGTGCCTGATGATCCGCTGTTACTGCATTCTGTCCTCAAAATCTTGAATCTGTCTATTGTGACATAAGATATTCGGAGACGTCTCTGGCGAGCACCCAGGTACTATTCGGAGACGTACTCCCGCACACAGATGCACTGCTTTTGGGGGTCAAACTGCGTATCGTTTGCTGCAGATCACACATATAATAGCCACTAAAACTGTCGCAAATCAATTATTTTCAAGAAAATTTCAAACCTATCAGCAAAATATCAAATTATGGGTTAAAACAGCCCCCCCCCCCCACCTTTTTAACCTCCCAGATTTTTTACTTGATCTAGAGGCACAAATCATTTTGATTGGTCTATCTCCGTGGGAGACGTCTCCGGATAGATACTGTGGCGCAAGAACCATGTGCTGCGTAGCTAGTTCCTCCCCAGAGGTCAAGAGGTCAACTAATCAGGGCCCGTCGGTGTGTCCACTCCCACAGTTGATCTTCCTCGTGTGTTGATTGGTTCATGTCTCTATCTAGGCTTTTTAAGGAACGTTTATGTTGATGGTCAGAAGTGGACGAGATATTCCAATCTCGCAGACACAAGGTCGGGTCTCAATAAAATAAAGTCAAGTTGTTCCCGCATCCGATCCGGACATTGGGGACTGCCTTGTTAGTGAGACAACTTCCTGGGCCATGGGCGTAATAATATTATTGTTATTGTGGTAGGGTGGCTAGTTCCTTTCCACGCCGCCTTCACTTCCCAAATTCGAAGTCACTGCACTGGTGAAGCGTCAGCCTAATTATAATCACTGCTTCCCTTCCTAATTTTGAAACATTGTCACAGTCAAATTCACCCACATACGTAAACCTCATAAATTAAATTATGTAAAAAGACGTTCATAATCACCAATGAACAGTATGCCTAACTTTCAAAACTGTTTCACTGCCACAGAAATAGCCTGTTCACCCCTATCGGGTCATTCCATAAGCAGTCGAAAGCTTTGGTTATGTAAGCTTACAGTGAGGCTGGAAGAATCTACCAAAAGAGTTGACGGGAAAATGTATACAGCACTCAAAGCTGTTTCATTGCCACATATACCCTGTTCACCCCTTTCGGGCCACAGTTATAAGCAGTCACAAGCACTGATTATGTAAGCCAACTATTACACTGGTCGAGTCTACCTCACAGATGTGAGGGGAACTAACTCCTAATAATATCTTGACTGCTGCGAGTTCTTGGTTTTTTTTTCCTCTACTTTTTACCGTCAGATCGTGACCTCGATTATGACACCGGCTCCTGGCCGCGAAACGCTAGACGAAAACAGCCAAATGTGAAGTAAAAAATTAATAATAATAATTGTCACGTTCTACCAAAGAGTTTAGACACACCGGTGTTCCATGTAGACTCTAGACTGACATCTCTGCTTCTTTGCTTGGTGTTTGTGTATTCACATCTAAAGATAAATTTAATGTTTGTGGGAGTAAATATTTAATGAAATGAGATACTTTTCCGATTATTTTAGCTGTTGAACATGCATACAATATGAATTCAGGATTTGTTTTCATTCACAACTCAGCGTTGCCGCTTCGAGTAAGATTCTTGTGTGAGTGTGATATCTCCAGGCCCTATCTGGTCCCATCTCACTTTGATAACCCTGTCAGGCAAGTCAGCCTTCGCCCCTGGAAGTCTGGTACCCATCACAGCTGGGTGGGCAAGACGGGGCGAAAACATCCGTGTCAGAACCGAGGCTCGAACCCGGACTTATCGCTTCGGAGACGAGCGCACTAACCGCTCCGCCACTGCCACCCTCTGGTTCTCGATGTTTTATTTTTTTAAATTTTAGTAAGGTTTTACGGCGCTTGCAACTGCATAAGGTCATATTATGAAAGCAAAGGGGTGGGTGTCAACAGAGAAGTCCTTACAGGGAACCAGACTTACTCTGCTCACCTCTCTAGCTTCAACAGCACAAAGTCTGCTTCGACTATCAAGGCACCCCGGAAATAGCGGGTCACAAGAGAGTGACAAACATACAAAAGAAGTAGAGGAAAATGACAATAGTAAGGATTAGGAAAGAAAAAGCAGCAGTTCCATGTTACAGTTCAGACAGTTATAAGCATGACATTGATGAATCAGCCTATTTACAATTCTACTGTGCATAAAAGCATG
>NW_004798039.1:219710-221342 GCF_000002075.1 Aplysia californica | reverse complement strand
GGGGGTGGTATGATAATTATGATATGGCTTGATACGGTATTGTACCTGATGTTATGGCTTATGGCATGGAGTGGAGTTGTGTGACTAGGATAGAAAGGTAATACGTATAGCTTGCTACATTATTTTACGTATGGTATGATATGTTACAGTAGTAGGTGATCTGGTATGGTTTGGTATGGTACGGTATGGTATGGTATGGTATGGTATGGTATGGTATGGTATGGTATGGTATGGTATGGAACGGTATGATATGGTATGGTATGGTATGGTATGGTATGGTATGGTATGGTATGGTATGGTATGGTATGGTGTATGGACTGGTATGGTATGGCAAGTATGGTATGGTATGGTGTATGGAATGGTATGGTATGGCAAAGTATGGTATGGTATGGCAAGGCATGGTATAGCATGGCATGGTATGATATGGTATGATATGGTATGGTATGGTATGGTGTATGGAATGGTATGGTATGGCAAAGTATGGTATGGCAAAGTATGGTATGGTATGGTATGGTATGGTATGGTATGGTATGGCAAAGTATGGTATGGTATGGTATGGTATGGCAAAGTATGGTATGGTATGGCAAGGCATGGTATAGCATGGTATGGTATGGTATGGTATGGTATGGTATGGTATGGTATGGTATGGTATGGTATGGTATGGTATGGTATGGAACGGTATGGTATGGTATGGTATGGTATGGTATGGTATGGTATAGTATGGTATGGTGTATGGAATGGTATGGTATGGCAAAATATGGTATAGCATGGTATGGTATGGTATGGTATGGTATGGTATGGTATGGATGGTATGGTATTCTTTCACAAATTTCTCTTCGCTACGGTTCTAGTTTCCTATTTCTAGCAAAAGAAAACAGATAATTTTATTTTTACCTCTCAGTATGAAAACTTTTCAACGTACCGTACATGTAGTCAGGCGCTAGCTTATGTTTATCTTTTTCTTTTTTTAACTTCACTCATTAAACGTCATACAATATGAGAACAAAATATCGTTTTAACATTCCATTAAAACTCTGGGTGTTATCTTGAAATGACAAAAGCGTCTGTTGGTGTTTGTGAAGGGGCAATTATTGCCAGTCATTGCTTTGAAAACGCATGGTCAGGGGACTCTCGTGGTCCAGATGCACGGTGTTCACTTCTCGTTAAATACGTCCCGGGTTCGAAGTCTGACAGCGTCAGACATTTATTTTCTCTGAAGTTTTCTCCTTTCACCCTCTTCCCCGTTCTCTAACCATGTGCGTCTCCACTTCCAAAGCTATTTCCTACTAAGATGAAAATGTATAATGCGTCTCGCGCGCTCATATGACCTTATGCAGTTGTGAGCGTCGTAAAACACTTTTTAACCGTATGGCACATAGACAATATAATTCAACTTTATCATATTAATTCCAAACAGTTCTCAGATCGCCATAGATGCCAGTGTGTCTTTCTGTAAAGTCAAACCATGTTGCTATAAAAAAAGTGCAAATAGTTAACATTATCATGGGCACCTTTTGGTACTAATCAGATGGCGTCAATTTGAATGGAATGGGAAAGGGACAAAAAAAACAACAGAATATTTCATAGTTTGCACAGGCTATATAAGACCTCATGAATAATAAGGTTGATTCG
>NW_004798039.1:217575-218649 GCF_000002075.1 Aplysia californica | reverse complement strand
CAGCAGCAGCAACAGCAGCAGCAGCAACAGCAGCAACAGCAACAGCAGCAGCAACCGCAGCAACAGCAGCAACAGCAGCAACAGTGTTGTATAGAACGAAAAGAAAAAACACAAAGTATGTGGAGATTTTGTTATTTTGAAAATGTTATAATTTTTGTCTTTTAAATGCTCAACTTTTCTCCCCATCCGGACTTCATCAGGAACAGGAAATACGAAAAATAACAACAACAACACTACTTTCAATAATATACAAATGCATCAAATATACATAAGATAGGTATGTATTTATGATTCATTTATCTGTCCACTTGTTTGGGTTCAAAATGGAAAAAAAAATAATAAAAAATGAAGCAGTCTACATACATAACCAACTCACTAGACCTAGATGTTCACAGGTTGCTCAGAGAAGAAAAATTGTGTCACGACGCGGTGAAATCAGGCTCTCGTCAATTTTTGGGCGTGTAGAGTTATTGCTATCATTTTGAAGCTTGTTCATTTGTCTTGCTTTGGATTCTTAAAAATATCCATTAATCTTGAAAAGAAGTCAAGATATTTTCGAATGATGTGGGGGTCACCTGGTTTCAGAGATAAAATTACGGGGGAAATTGCCGTTAGAGATGAGTTATTTCCTTAGCTTGAGAGTCCGTGAAAACTGAAGATTGACATTTTGTGCCTTTAATCAACGTTTTCCCGTACGATTCACACAAAAATGTGTTCTTTAATTGGCATGAAAGGTGTTTAGCCAAAAAAACGAAAATTCGATAAAAATTCCTAAACCTGCTGGAAAATGCCAGGGTTTTTTTCTTTCATTTTGATTATTTTGACGAGCGCCTGATCTTACCACGCTACCTGAAAATTAATTTGAGCTCGAAATATTGGAAACTCTTGGGGGAAAGAAAACTGTTTTACGACAGCACGCTTGATTTTGTCCAATCAGCAATAAATTCATATTTTCATAAATTCAACGACATTTACGTCGATGGCTTAAAGGTAAAGGGCCTGAGCGAGTGGGAAGTCTTTTCGTCTTACTTTTGATAAGCGTCAAAAGCAGAGTGGTCTGTTTGCGCAATATGG
>NW_004798039.1:212657-214241 GCF_000002075.1 Aplysia californica | reverse complement strand
GATAGATAGATAGATAGATAGATAGATAGATAGATAGATAGATAGATAGATAGATGTGCACGCATTATGTAATTATTTCAGTACGATAGCAGTTCGCCTAATTGTATCTTAATGGCTGGGTCTACTGTTACCACTTATGGTGTTGTTATAATTATTCGTCTGTAGTTTTGTAGGCCCTCACTATTGTTACCCGATAAGTACAAGAGTGTATTCTTCATCTGAGGTCCTTTTGTACGTTACTATAACTCTCTATAAGTGTCGTCAGTGGCCTAGTGGTTAGATAGGCTACAGGACTCGTAATCGTGAGATTGCGGGTTCGGGAGTTAGTTCTTGCTCAGTCCTCGTTGTGTCGTTTGGAAAGGCACTTTGCACGAATTTCCCAATTAGCTAGGTCTTTTTGGAGATGGACGTTAAACTCGAAGGTCCCACCTTTTAAATAATCTAAGAGTGTTGATAGGGGCGTTAAACCTAGTTACCATTTCACCATTCTGTATTACTCTCTAGGCACTTGACTCTTTCCCGCCGGAAATGGTTTTTAAATCAAAAGCAACATTTGTTGTTGTCTTGTTGTTATTGTTATTGTAATTTGTGTTAAAGTTGTTGTTATTTTTGTTGTTGTTGTTACATGTATTGTATTGTTGTTGATGCTGCTTCTGCCGCTGCAGTTATTGTTGGTGGTGGTGGTGGTATTGTTGCTGTTGTTGTTGTTGTTGTTGTTGTTGTTGTTGTTGTTGTTGTTGTTGTTGTTATTGTTGTTGTTGTTGTTGTTGTTGAAAGGAAGAACTTTATCTTGAATTTAAAACAACTGCCTTTAACCATACATAATATGATAATAAGACAAAACGCTGTTGTTGTTGAAAGGAAGAACTGCATCTCATCATTCTAGTTTTGAATTAAAAACAACATCTGTCTTTAACCATACCATAATAAGACAGTAGAAATATGCTCAAACCATAATGTAGGCTCTATTTCACATATTATTATTACTGTGAGCTCAGGAAGCTTCGTGGAGAGTTCGCGGCACAAACCAGCGGCAATGAAACCCGAGCTTTGGGGTCGAAGGTTACAGGCGCGGAGTGAGTGAGTCACAGACAGACAGACTCACGCTTGTGTTGGCAGCGATAGACATTTGGCGCGCATGTTTATGTGTGCCGTGGTGAGTTCTCTGTCCTGACTGCAATATCAAATGGGAATTCATGGGGAAAGAGTAAGATTGTGATGGGCGCAGGGATTGCAAGGGGGGGTGGGTGAGAGAGGGAGGGGGGAGTAAACAGTAATGTGAAGGGAAATGACGAGAGAGTACAGGAAATGTATAATTTGTGCATAGTATATTATTGTAGCCGTAAGCAACTGCATTAATGTCTGTTGTTTGTCGTTTAATGTGTGACCAGCTCTATATGTGTTTGTGTTTTTGAGAGAGACAGACTCATGCGTGAGTATACACTCACGTGCTTACGCATACACACACGCACACACGCATACTCACTCACACACATACACACACACCTACATACACATACACACACACACACACACACTTACACAATCATACACCCACATACACAAACGCGCGCGCGCACACAC
>NW_004798039.1:207966-209817 GCF_000002075.1 Aplysia californica | reverse complement strand
AGGGGGGGGGAGTCTGCAAACAACTTCGGTCATTTTTATCAATAACCCAAGTGAGAAAATAATATGTAACGCCCAGCTGTTTCTACTAACTGAAATGCCAATGTCGTCCTTAGTTTAAAACTGGTGTGAGAATAACAACATAAACGTTATGATAATGTGCATGGTAATTCCCCATGCGCGCACACGTTCAAATGTTAACTGCCATTTACCGGTATAGTCTTGGTTCTGCTTTAGTAACTCAACATAGGCGCGAACGTTAAGCGACAGCCGTCGTGGTTTACGTTGTACGAATTCGTTCTACGCGTTTCTTATTGGCATATTATTATTAGCCTGTGGTATATACCATTAGCACCAAAAGTACAAACCTCGTCATCTGCATTTAATATAGCCTCTACTTAACTCCGTAGGGGAAGCTTGGTGGTTGTTGTTGAATCCAGACTGAACATAAATATATTTCAACTAATAACATTACTTCACAACTTTTTAATTTTTTATCCTATGTTGCCGTTAAGCGTCGAGGGGGCGATGTAGTTTTCTATGGTAGGCCAGCTCTGCAGCTCTTTCAATTAGGATAATAAATTATCAGTTCACGGAGTTTCCTTGACTCCCTCAATCCATCTTTTGCGTGGTCTACCGCTTCCTTTACAGAGTACTTGGTGTTATAGGCTCTCGAGTCAAGCCGGCTAGGTGACATTGGAACATTCAAATTACACAAAACGGTTAAATTAAAACATCTAAAGGTGTCAGTTCTGGGCTTATACATATTGATCCCCCGAACAATAAACATGGCCATACAATGGCCATAATCAGTAAAACAAATTTAAGGTAACCGGTAACAACTTTCGTAACCGCAGAGTTGTCGTTCATTTAAACATTGTGGTTTGCCTTATCGATAATAAAGTCAATTAGTGTATTTCCGTGACCCCCTTTAGCTAAAAGAGGATATAATAAGGACAATGCAAAGCATTACTGAATTCAAATTACTCTGAAACAGTCATGAAAGGAGCAGCTGTAGGATATAGTAATAGTAGAACATGCAGGGGCAAACGTATCCATATCGGAAGCCGGAATACAAAATTTCGAATATCTCGCCTAGCTAAACAGAAGAAAGTTTGGGTAAAATGCTAGAAATACCCATGCTCTCAAAGGTGAGACTAAAACTGACACTCTAACAAATCATGTTACTCAATGGTGTTTCGTGAGATGATAGATCGAGATCTATTGACTGATAGTTTGTTATCGTTAACAGCAACTCACTAAGAGTGGCGATGGATTGGACATACTCTCCGGAAGTCGGGAAGCTGCATAAAAAAAAGAGTTGAATTGGCATCCACAGGGTAAGAGATCAAGGGGAAGGCCGCGTGGAACCTGGAGAAGAATCACAGAAATTGATGTACAGAAAGTTGGAAGACATGGAATAACATCAAGAGGCTAGCCGAAGATAGAGAAAGGTGGAAAATGTCTGTCCGTGGCCTATACTCTGGTGCAGGGAGAAAGGCAATGATGAAGGGCTGCATTAATTGTACATATTATTAACTACTGTGTCGACCCGCGGGCCAGAATAAACCTACTCGCAGGCCGGATCTGGCCCGTGGGCCGTTGTTTGCCCTTGCCTGCCGTAGACACTGCATTGTTTCTTTACTCGTATTTTTCCCTTAACTTAATGTATGTGATTTTACGCCCCTATCGACACAATTTAGATCATTTTGGAGGCGGGATTCGACTTTGCCTGTCTGGGTCAGCTCGGGCTGAGAGGATACAACAACCCAGCAGGCAGACCGAAAAACTAGATAGATAGATAGATAGATAGATAGATAGATAGATAGATAGATAGATAGATAGATAGATAGA
>NW_004798039.1:204601-205741 GCF_000002075.1 Aplysia californica | reverse complement strand
AGGGGGGGGGGGTGCTTGTTTGATTTGACTCAATGGAGAAAGTTGTTACAATGAAGGCGGGATATTTGGATAGGCACACTGCCAGGTCAGTTGGTGCTGTACTGGACCAAAGGGCAAATGATGGTAGTTAGAATCTTTAAAGATTCATATAAGAACAAGATTTATCTTGAAAGTTTTCGGGGCTCTCTAACATAACATGGCTTGATCCTTTCGGAGATCTACGTTAAGTTCAGGATTCATAAGTCTAAAATAAACAAACGATTTTGGAAGTGGCTCTTGACCCATTCCATACCCATGCCATGCCATGCCATACCGTACAATACCGTACCACACCGTACCATGCAATACCATGCCATGCCATACCACATCTGACTGTACGACACCATACCAGACAATACCATAGTTTGTTCACCTCAAATATGATCTGCTTTTTTAAAGCCTTCTCGCTGCAGAACCCTGTTTTGACAGCAGTGAAACCCTACAACCTGCACTCGAGCAGCGAGTGGTCAGTAGATCAATATTTCTGCACAATATGCCAACACACGTCCCAGCCGGTTCGCACACATCGTGAACAAAGCAAGGAATTCAGTTGCCCTCGAAGTCAAAGGCTAAAAATGGTAATAACAGGACAGTCCATAAGCATGAGTTTACACTGTCAACAAAATGACATCGGTATGTGAGTGTGTTTGCCATTGCTAGTGGACTGGCACCAGAAAGTCTTGCATGGTACCCCTCCGCCCGACGTTTTTAAAAGTAGGAATAAAGATCACGGATTTCAGGAAACAAATGGTCTTACATGTGTGAATTTATCTTATTGGCTCACTGCAGATTACATGTTTTATATTTATCAGCGATAACACTGAGGATTGAAGTTTTTTTTCATGTTCTCATGTCCTGTATAGAAAATTAAACTGAAGCGGTTTTTTAAAATCAAGACCAATAGGGGAAAAGATTAGGACTGCTATAACAGAAGCAGTAGCAGCAGTTGTAACAGTAAACCTTCCACCACTACCATAATCAAAAACGTCACCAAAAGTATCACCACCACCACCACCAACAACAACAACAACAACAACAACAACAACAACAACAACAACAACAGCAGCAGCAGCAGCAGCAGCAGTAGCAGCAGCAGCAGCA
>NW_004798039.1:201644-204501 GCF_000002075.1 Aplysia californica | reverse complement strand
GCAGCAGCAGCAGCAGCAACAAAAACAACAACAATACAGAAACTACAACTTCAACTAGAAGAATGAAGCACAGACACATTAACAACCAATATGAAAGCGGCAGAAGTGCAAACAGGAGAGTTGAGAGAAGAACAAGGAGACTCTCTGTGAACTTCTGCAGACAGATCCTTGTTGCAAAAACGAACTCGATGCAGCCTCAGAACAGGACGGAAAATACACAGTGCACTGGGAGTCTCCGGATTGCTACAGATTCTATTTATTGACACCGTGTGTGATATACAATTGGTACATGCACAATTGGAGGTTGCGGTGGCGGGGCGGTTAGTGCGCTCGTCTCCGACTCGGAAAGTCCGGGTTCGAGCCTGGGTTCGGACATGCATTTTTTCGCCCCTTCCAACCCAACCAGCAGTAATGGATATCTGACTTCGAGTTGGGGAAGTTAAGACGGCGTGGAAAGGAACTGGCCACCCTACCACAAAATGCCAAAAGCCCAGGGAGTTGTCTCACTATAACTATAACAAGGCAATCCCCAATGTCCGAATCGGATGCGGGAACAACTATACTTTTTACATGCACAATGACGACATGTACAAGTACAATTGAAAAGAGTGTTTTGCGACATGGTAAATAATCACCAGTCGTGGGAACGAAACTCACATCCACCCCACTAAATATAAATGAAGGAACAACACAACGAATAATGCAACATGACGTATATGTATATAGATCTAGTTATTTTCGGAAAGCCGCCTTTTTTTCTTCTTTTTTTTAAATTTCTCCAATAATTATGTATTCGCAGAAGTCGGTGGATGGTTAGCGGGTGCTCTGGTGTAATTTGCTAATTCTTTCTTATCAAACGTCTATGTAGGTGGTTGGCGGGTGCTCTGGTGTGATTTGCTTCTTCTTTCCTATCAAATATCTATCGTCTTTACCTCCCCTCCTTCTTTTTTTGTGTTTGTTACTCTCTTGTAACACCTCTACTCTTCGGCACTTATATGACCTTATTGTGTTGCAAGTGCCGTAAAACACTTTCTAAAACTTTTTTTTATATCAAAGGTCTCGTCCTTATCTCTCCTTCTTCTTATTTTTGTGTTTGTTACTCTTGTGTAACAACATCTCTAACTTCGGCACTTATGTGACCTAATTGCGATGCGAGTGCCGTAAAACGCTTACTGAAACAAAAAAGAAAACGAAGAAGTTGCCAGGGGCTCTCGTGGCCTAGAGGATAAGGTGTCTTCCTCTCATTCAATAGGTCCCGGGTTCGAATCCGGATTGCGAAGGAAACATTCATTTTCTCTAAAATGTTCTCCTTTCACCTCCTTTCCTGCTCTCTAACAATGTTCTGTCGTCCGATTTCGTGTCCACTTTCTGCCCCCACTCCCTCACCTCCTTTGCCCCCTCCTCTGGACTCCTGACTCTTTCTGCAGCCTTTCTACTGCTACTCCTTGGCTCCTTCTTACTGCTGTGTTTCAGCCACACCCCTGATCTTATGGTAGTTGGTAGGTAAGATCTACCCCTAGCCTTCTCGGACAAGGACGAAAAATCTCCGAGTTCCTGTGTGCAAGTTGCGCACGTTAAAGACCCCTTGGAGGTCCAAAATCGATAAGAGTAGGCTTCAGCCGCCACCCGGGCGAAATTCAAACTTTCCTACTAACTGAAAATATATGGTGTGTCCCGCGCGCTCATATGACCTTACACAGTTGCGTGCACCGTAAAACACTTACCGTACAACAACAAAAAAGTTGCCCCTTTTGGGTTATTTTAGCCATCTCTATGACTGGTGGTGAAGAGTAGAACACCGACCTTTTTCTCTCCTCCTCTTAGCGCGGACGGGGTGAGGAGGGGGGGGGCATGGTTTCCCGCGCTGCCACTAGCACAGCCACGTCCGGCCATTGAGGGCAGGAACGGGGTTAACAAGTTAACGATTTTGTATCAATTCCAACCTTCCAAGCCTGCTGGCTTCTTTCTCCCTGGGTCGATGGCCACTTTTAATCTCAAAGTTTGCTCATCAACGTTTGAGTGGCTCTTCGTTTTGTGTTTGCTTTCTAACCTGACCAGTGAGTCGCAGATTCGTCGAGTCAAAATAATATATTGTTTCTCGTCTTTGCTTTGGGGGGGGGGGGTTCTTCGTGTCTACTTCCCGCTCTGACGGGGCCAAGTCAACAACCGGGGGCTAGATCATCCTGAAGTTATAATATTGTGGGAAGAGAAATGTTCGATATTGGCACTTTAAGGTTTAAACGCTTTGCTTTCTTCTTCATCACCATCATCAGCATCATCTTCATCATCTTCATCCTTATCATCTTCATCACCATCACCAGCATCATCTTTATCATCTTCACCCTTATCATCTTCATCACCATCACCAGTATCATCCTCATCATCTTCATCCTTATCATCTTCATCTCCATCATCTTCATCATCTTCATCATTATCATCCTCATCATCTTTATCACCATCATCAGTATCATCGTTATCATCTTCATCCTCATCATCTTCATCCTTATCATCTTCATCACCATCGTCTTCATCATCTTCATCATTATCATTTTCATCACCATCATCGGCATTATCTTCATCATTTTCCGTTGTCATTTGGAGCGCGAAATGAGTGCCGAGCACGTGCAACACGGTTCAGCCCTCGGTCAGTGAAGGTTTCAAACTCTGCCAGGCGAAGACCCAAAAAAGAAGACTTCAGGTGGTCGCAAGGACTCTGTTTATAACCTCCTCAACTCGTCGTCAAAACAGGCTCGTTGATAGAGACAACAGGAGGGGAGAGGAAACGAAATAATATTGTCCGGGACGTGTGTGTGTGTGTGTGTGTGTGTGTGTGTGTGTGTGTGTGTGTGTGTGTGTG
>NW_004798039.1:196292-197472 GCF_000002075.1 Aplysia californica | reverse complement strand
CACACACACACACACACACACACACACACACACACACACACACACACACACACACACTCCTGCTCACTCTCGCACACAGCGCACGCGCACACATTACACACACTGTCGCGAAAACAAGAGCGTGTTTATTGTTCTCGTCGAGACACAACCAGCCGTACACGTGGTTATCGTGACGTATTGATTTTTTTGAAACAGGCTTTCTGATTGGACGGCTGATGGCGAGCCCACGACAGCAAAGGTTGACAAGCGAGGGCTGGCGTGTCTTTGTCTGCGCTCAGCGCTCTCTGCTGACTTAACACGATCGAGCGCACTGCGTTTTTTAGTCAAGTTGAAAAAAATAGTCTAGGCCTAGATCTAGATTCTAGATCTAGATCTATATATTAAAGTAAATATTCACTCGAAACTTTCTAAGACGACTCTCCATTGTCGATGAGGAAAATGCCGTGATGGATTATTAGTCATCTTAGACAGTCTACAGTCTTATATCTACCCACTAACATTATCATATTTTTTTTTTAAGTCGCATGGGAGGAAAATATGGGATGTGGCTGTTTGAACAGGTGATTGTCTTATAAGTTATTATACAGGTCGCTATTTGTGCTGGTTCGACTCCTTCATAATATAATATAAAAGTTTATGAAACGGTCACCATCGACTTTCGTCTGCATTTGAAAAAGTAAAGTGTAGATCGTCAAACCAACTCACCAAAATCAAGTGGGTGGTTGGCGGGTGCTCTTGTGTGGTTTGCTCCTTTTTTTCTATCAAACATCGTCCTTATCTCCCCTCCTTCTGTTTTGTGTTTGTTACTCTCTTGTAACACCTCTAATCTTCGGCACTTATATGACCTTATTGTGTTGCAAGTGCCGTAAAACTCCTACTAACACCAAAGATAGTATACCCTTCCGTAGGCTATACTATCTTTGCTAACGCTAAAGAAAAAACCAAATCCCTCAGAACTCGCTCCGTAGATTTGGGTTCAATTAGTCTCTCTATATAGCCTATTATTTATTAACATAATATGTATTTGGAAATAATGAAAGTTCACATGAAAGGGAAGCTCATCAATTTTAAAAAGATGGTTTTTCGAATAGGCTAAGAAAGGATAACTCCACTTGTCTGACGACGTTCTTGGCACTCGAGGGTGAAAATACAGGATGCAAAAGGAGGAAAGTGGGGGCGG
>NW_004798039.1:191487-193336 GCF_000002075.1 Aplysia californica | reverse complement strand
GCATCAGGCGTGTTCTGTCAGGGGGGCCTGTCCCACAGTACATGATACACACACACACACACACACGGGTGTGTGGGTATGTATTATGAGCGAGTGCGCTCGTGCCCTCTCCCGCTTGCTCTTATTATCTCTGTCTGCCTTTAGGGGGGGGGGTACTGACATATTATTATATCAAACACATGATACACATACACACATTGTGTGTGGGTGTGTGGGTATGTATTATGAGCGAGTGCGCTCGTGTGTGAGCGCGTGCGCGTGTTTACATACATGTACTATGTGTGTATTTGTGAAGTCTCCATTCTCAGCTGCCATGGGGGACTTTTTACATCATCATCATGTTGTGTCATACATGATAAAAACACTAAAAATGAAAGTATTGTGATCAACAATTTGAAGAAACACTTTCCGTTTCCCTTGTCAGATATAAAATCCCAAAACTACATGTACATCTTCATGTAGTCTAGTCCTGTGGACTTTATTCCCCCAACCCAGGCTTGGGCGTACAAGAACAAAACATTTGCATTTGACACGATCTGAACCCTTTATCACAACAAACAATAGGCCAACACATTCATCCTCTACTCCACCGTTCAGCTTATCTATTTTATCATGTGTCACTCGCGGTGTGTGTTTATGATGTTTCAACAGAATGTTGTCTGGGCTGAAAATCTGCCTGTTAAAAAACATTTTGCTTCCACTTTTATTTTTATGAGAAAGAGAAAAGAAAGAAAATTGTTGACCGGTGTGAAAAATAACACACAACAAACTTATAACCCCCACCACCCGTCATGACCTACTCTCGCTGAGCTTGCACACCTATCGGGTTCTCAGTTGAAAGGCAACGTAGGCCTAGGCCTTCTTTGTGATTGATTGTAAACCCATTCATTAACTCCTTAGTTTAAATAAATAAATCAGTGAGTAACCTTCTATAACAAACTACACATTTAATTTATATAAAGTAAAACAACAGAATTAATTTTACAACACACAACGAGTAAATCTGATTTGCCAGTGCTTGAATCCGACCCTCCCTCCACCTCGCCTCTCCTCCGACATTGTGAGCGAATGAGCCAATGTCGCATTGCAGATGCCCGCCAACCAATCCCGTTCCCCGTTACATATCAGTCGCGTTAGAAACATTTGGCGCGGAAGCTGTGGCTGTGTAGTCAAGTGACCGGTGTACGAATGGATGCTAATTTCTGAGGAAGTAGTTCGAGGAATATCATTCATTTCTTGGTTTTGTTCATGAGCGAAGTGTCACGCTTCTAAGCTTGAAAATAACCAAGTATCCTTTCAGGTGTTCTGATTTGAAAAGGCTATACTGTTTTTGTGTTAACTGTGCTCCCCTATCAGCGGACGAATTTCTGAAGGCGCCAAAGAGAAATTACGCGGATACGGAAGTGATTGTGTTGACTCACCGCACGGAGCACTAGGATTACTTACTCACTCTTCAGACAGAACCAAATCCACAATGGTAAGTCTTCAAAATTAGCCATCTAATAGATGAATTACGTCTGAATGTACCACTTTTTATCGTTCTTTCGGTATCAACATATATTTATTCAGTCTTTGGCGTGTGTGCGTTATTAAACTCATTTTATAAAACCCGATGCTGGGTCAGCCCGCAATGTTCGCTGTTATTTTAGTTTTCACACTGATTCCTCTTCTTTGCAAGGAAAAACACCTCGTAGCCTAGGCTTGTTTGTGTGTGTTGTTGTGGACATGCTGTAGCAACCCTCAGAAGAAAGCGATTGATTTACCTTTTGTGTTTTCCTCATCCCTGTGGCTAGTTTGGCTATTTCTATGGTAACATGGCAAGTAAATTATTGCGCGTGATTGGGGGGGG
>NW_004798039.1:175331-190999 GCF_000002075.1 Aplysia californica | reverse complement strand
CCCTAAATTCTACCTTAACGTACTGTTTTGCAGTTGTTAGGTTTGATATCTTAGCTCGCCGCGCATCAAACGTATAGGTCTAGATTCTAGAATCTAGAGAGAGATCTAGATCTAGAAGATCTAGGCACAAATAAAGGGGGTGGGAACTACTGAAAAAGCACCTCTTGGTACCGCAGCCTGAACGTAAAATGCCATTGACGATCCCTTGCTTGTTGACGGTGTCTAGAATCTATTTTTCATATTTCTAATCTAAGATAAGGGCCTAGGCACATCTATCTATGTTTGCCAAGACTCAACCTGAACAAGTCTAGGCTACTCCTTCCTTACAGTTTTTGATGTAGATCTACACATAGATTGTGTAGATCGTGTTTTAGGTTCAGACAGCAGGCACTGATCTGTTTTCAAATTGATTAGTTTGAGAGTATGTTACTGCTTTAATTAAGCCTAGGCCTACTTCACCACAGTAGGCTACCGAATATCTCTTAATGGGTTCAGTTAAGGAGGTTCTAGATCTAGATACTAGATAATATAAATCTAGAGTTACATCTGGAGTCTAGATTCTAGGTCTGTCATTTTGAAGTTTGTGTATGAAACCGGTCTATTTTTAATTCCTTGAAAGTTTCAAACTGTCTCTGACTGAAAAGCAGGAACCTAGCTTAGATCTAGAATCTACTATATAGGCATAGATCTAGATCTAACTAGATTCTAGATCAAGATATTTCCATATCTAGATCTGTGGCATGGTCCACTTTGTAACACAAATCTGTTCTTTCATCAAGCCAGATTCTAGATCTATTCAGCTTGTTGAAAAAGTGGTTTGATCAGTACAGTGATGTAACAGTGTAGTCCCAGTGCTGGTCCTTTTACCTCTTAAGTTGTTTTTGCCTGTTTTATAAGACATCCAAGCTGATGGCATGGTTTCAATGTGAGCCCTGTTCTTGACATTATACTGTACATATATGTAGGCTACCTGTTTTTAAATCATTAGGCTCATGAACTCATGATAGTTGGACAATACAAGTTGGTGTTTCAGTGCAGGGTTTGGTTCCACAATGTTAATCATTAAAGATTTAAATCTAGATTCTATGTCAGCAAATTATGAAACCGTCTGTTGTGTATAAAAGTGCATCGATAGACTTGTTACACTTTTTGTACCATAAATTGACTTTCTAACCTTTTAGGCCTAGAATCTAGTCTAGATCTAGATCTGTAGGCCTACTAAATCTTACCACGAATCAGTGTCCAACATTAGGTCTATTGAACATTGAAGAGGGATCCATTACATTCCTCTCAGTTATAAACTGCAGGGTAGTGTTTTTCTAGTCTAATCAGTTTGAAGAGAAGTGACTATGAACGAGTTAATTAGGCTACCAGTATGAACTTTGTTCTGTTTTTACTGTTAAAGCTGGTTGTGTAAACCCCTTACCCTCCCTTAATAATTTTACTTTTTACTCCGATACCTACATGACAATTTTTTGCTTTCATATTTTCAGGCTGACCAATTAACAGAAGAGCAGATTGCTGGTAAGTTCCATTGTAATAATCGGACAAAGTAGGCCTACTATGATTGTACAGAAATACTCCCAACTTTTGACCATGTTAATTCACCTAATTACTTTTTAAAAACAATAATTGGCTATAAAAAAAATCAAATGTTAAACTGAGCTGTTAAAGAGAATTTAATATTCCAAAATATGACTATAAAACTTCAAAATAAATGTAATTTCAGGGTTTAGATTTTTTGGGGGGGTTTTAGTTTAAAAGTTATTTGGTAGACTACACTTTGTAAATGATGGTTTTAAAAATATAGATCAATGCATTCCCAAGTGTAAAAACTTAACCAATTACTTGTTGAAGAATGAATAGTCTCATAAAATAAAGCAATATCAGCTAGATCTAGTACAGGATCATTAAGTCTGGTCATCATTGGTCTGTTTAGAGATGTCCACCTTGTGTGCTTTAGTAATTTGAAGTGTACAATTATATTTTTTTCTCTTTCCTATACAGAGTTCAAAGAGGCATTCAGTCTTTTCGATAAAGATGGAGATGGCACCATCACAACCAAAGAACTTGGAACTGTCATGCGTTCCTTAGGCCAGAACCCTACTGAGGCTGAATTGCAAGACATGATCAATGAGGTGGATGCTGATGGTAGGTTCATGTTCAAGTGTGGGGAGAAATTCCAGATAGTTCACCCTATATCGTAGGGGGTTTAATAAGGTTGTTTTTTTGGGTTTTTTCCAGTACCTTACTGTCACTCTGAATGGTATCTTGCAGAGTTATTTTCTTGAATCAGCAAAGGAAAAAACTCTTTATTTTTCCTTCAAAATTGCCGGCGCGTGCCCTCCCGTGTATAAGACATACCTTCCCCTTTCATTCTGCTTGTTAAAAGTGTTCAGTTATGTCATTAAAAGTCATTTTACTCACTTGCAATGCCACAACCAACCATTTGCATGGATAGATCAAAATGACTTTGTTAAAACGAAAACAAACTGGATAGGATTTTGTATCTGATTTATTTTGGGGAGAAATTTTAACGAGGTATCATCAAGCAAAATATAATATTTGGCTACTTTTTGTTTCATGCTGAATAGAGTGGATCTTGAAAGGTTTCAGGCTGTTGTAAGCTATACATGAGCCTATATTAGATTCAAATTTGGTCACCTTTGATAAGAATAGGATTATCTAAATATTTTTTTATTATTTTAACTCACTGACGGCGTATCCCGATACATTCTCGGGACTGGCCGATTACCCTCTGACGTCGGATCCAGTGACCCCCACGGGACCAGCTTTATCATTTTTTTCGCACTTTTCGTAATCATGAGAGCGCTTCAAGAATCGTCGTCAGCGCTAGTTCATCCATTTCTTTCGTTTCATGCGAAGTTTGACGGAAGTAGGGTAGAACTTTTTTTAGTACAAACTTTTAGGGGATGTGATGTCAACATTAGTTCTAGGGAAAATGGCTGCCCCCATGCAGACTTCGAGAGTACGTGTACGCTGCAAACCTAGCAACATTTTTTATGTTTTCAATGAGTCTAGTTTATCAGAAAGTGAACTTAGCGATCCTAATGATCCAGAGTGGGCCTGAGAGGCGCAAAAGGCCTGACAGTGATATTTCTTTTAGTAAAGGTGTAACTTAGTAGTGTAAGTAGATCTGGTTTGAGGAAAGGGAAAGTAAAACTGTAAAAAATTCTAGAGAAAACCAAAATTGATTATTTTTTTTTAGGTATTAAAAGATACAGCATTCCAATTTGTTTATTTGAAAGAACACAAATGTTTCTTACTTATGTGAAAAGGTCAGAGCAATTGAACAATTCTAAGTAGAGTTATTATGATTTTTTTTAATACCACACAAAAAACCTGTCTTCAGGGGTTGTGCGCCTTGTGAGACCTGTCTTCAGTGAGTTAAAAGGGGACAGTAATCATAAGTTGTACTTTTGAGAGAAGAGGCGTCTTTGTAATATAGTACATGGATAGATATTCAATTGTTTGGGCCAACTTTCTCTCTTTCTAGAAGTCAGTGCACAATAGTAGTTCAGTGCATGGGTGGTTGGAGGGTCTTTGGTGTGGTATGTCTTTCTTTCCCACAAACATTTGTCTGTCCTTGTCTATCTCTTTTTTGTTGTTTATTCTCTTGTAACTTAACACCTCTAATCTTCGGCATGTTGCTGCCCTGTTGCAAGTAGTTATAGTGCATTCAGTTCTTTGTGGGGAAAAAAGTGTAGTTGGTATTATCAATCATCAGGAGCCTTTTCATAAAAATAGTGTTGATAACTAAATAATAATGTTACAGATTGATGTCGGGGGTCTTGTGGCCATTCGATAAGTTTCTGGGATGGAATCCGGATGACAACGGAAATTTTTCTTCTCTTAAATTGTCTCCTTCACCTCCTTTTCTGCTGTAGCAATGTTCTGTCGTCTGCTTTCACGTCCACTTTCTGCCCCCTCAACCTCACCTCTTCTGGGCTCCTGACTCTTTCTGCAGCCTTTCTACTGCTACTCCTTGGCTCTTTCTTACTGTCTTTCAGTCATACCCCTGATCTTATGCCTGAAAGATCTACACCTAGCCTTCTCGGAAAATGGCGAAAAATCTTAAAGGTTCTGTGCAAGTTGTGCAGGTTAAAGATCCCTTGGTCGTCCAAAATCGATAAGAGTAGGCTTCGGCCGCCACCTGGGCAAAATTCAAAATTTCCCACCTACTGAAAATGTTTAATGTGTCTTGCGCACTCGTATGACCTTATGCAGTTTCGAGCGCCTTAAAGTTAAAGCACTTTTTTTTAAAAAAAGAGACGGATTGATGTGACAAAAGAACTGGAAAAAGTAGTTTTCTGTACTGTGAATGAAATTTTCTAAATTAAATGCTCTCATAAATATATATGGGTGCTCTATCTCCCCCCCCCCCCCCCCGTGTGTGTGTGTGCGAGAACCATCATCATCAATGCCTTTCACCGCTGGTATGGTATATATGCCACATACAAGCTCCTTCCATTTATCTCTGTCGTGGGCTATCCTTCCAAGCTCGTTCCAAGTGAGCTTCACTGCTTCATCTCTCTCATGTCCCTGAGAGAGCCATGCTCATCTTGATTTCCTGTTAAAATGTATAGCTGAATAGTAAAGTTTTTTCTAAGTTACTGAAACAGTAATGGATCAGCCGATTTAAGTCCCAATCCATTTTAAAGAGGTCTGGTTGAGAGATCTGGCTTTGAAGATGAGAGAATAAGTCTCTTTGGAATTTATTCCATTTTAGCTCTACTGGCTACATTTTATTAACAAATTAACACTTTTGGGGTTTTTTTGGTAAGTGTTTTAAGGCGCTCGCAACTGCATTATAAGGTCGTATGAGTGCAGGACACACCAACTTTTCGTTGGTAGGAAATTTTGAATTTTGCCCCGGTTGTGACCAAAGCCTACTCTTATTGATTTTAGACCACCTAGGGATCTTTAACGTGTGTAACTTACGCACCGGACCTCAGAGATTTAAATTTGCCCTTGTCTGTGAAGGCTAGGTGTAGATCTTACCTACCATAAGATTAAGGGTGTGGTCGAAAGACCTCAGTCATCAGTAAGAAGGAGCCAAGGAGAATCAGTAGAGTCAGAAGCCCAGAGGAGGGTGCTGAAGAGGTGGGGCAGAAAGTGGGGATGAAAGCAGATGAAAACATTTTTCGAGAGCAGGAAAGGAGGATGTGAAAGTAGAAAATTTTCTGTTGCTATCAGGATTCGAGCCCAGGACCTATTGAATGAGAGGTGAACACCTTATCTCTAGGCCACGAGAGTCCCCACTTAAAGTATAGCTTACAGAATTCTTTGCAAATGGCGAAAGTAAACATTTGTTAATCAGGTGCCAGTGAAAATAATGAAATGAAGAAAGAAATTGGGGGGGGGGGTTCTAATTTTTTCTCTTTTCCCCCCTCAACACCTTTTGTGTCCATTAAAAAACATTTTTGTGTGGATTTTACTGGAAGACATAGATTAAAGGCTCAATATAATAGGTAAATTGTCAGTTTCCAAACTTTGGGGGTCGTTTTCTCACTAATTTTACTTCTGAAACCAGGCGACCCTGACCTCCTTCAATCGCAAATATTTTGACGTCTGTTCAACATAGATGGATATTTTTTCTCCAAAAGGAAGGCAAATGATAACCCCAAATGCCCAAAAATTAAGCGCCTGATTCCACCATGTCATGACACATTTACTTTGGCTGGAAATTTGTTCCATTTGTGGCATGCGTTTAGGCCAACTACGCGAGTTTTTAGTATTTTCTCAAGAGTGGGAATAACATTTGCCTCCAGTATCGATCTCATCAATGTGATCCTTGCGAATTAAGCTGAATCACAGCAATTGTTTTTCTCTCAATTTTATGAAAATAAAAATATGATCGTAATATCCCCTATTCTAGTTTTAGAAAATTCATTTGTAGTTCAGCTACTCCACCCTCCTGGTGTGGTGTTTAGTGGAAGAAAACAATCAACTTCCCCACCAATATACGTTACTATGTCAAATGCATGCTGCTCGAACTTGAAAACCCTTTGTGCATAGAGCCTTTAAAGTCACTTTTCCCCTTAGCAAAACATAAGTTACATTGAAGAAGGCAAACATTAGCTTGACAAGGTGTTAGTAATTCCTGCTTTTTTGTATTATGGGTTTATAGCTGTAATTCCCTCTCTTTTGTATTATGGGTTATAGCCTGAGCCAATGAAAGAAATATTTCTTTAAAAAAACGGATGTAGTTATGCACTTCAAGCGCACATCCAGTTACTACTGCCACCTCACACACAGCTTCCTTTTTTTTTTCTTTTTTTTTTAAAACTCAAGTGTACAGCAAGACTTCTTTCATGATATGAAAAAATAATGTACCTTAAAACACGGCAGTGAAATGAGCAGAAGTTTCCAAAGAACATGCAAGGCAGTATTGAATTTTGATGAACCAATTTTAACATTTCAAGCAAAATCAGCTCAGACTCAGACCAGCCAGTCTGCATATATTTTGTATTAAAATTCTGGTTGCAGCATGACTTGTGTCACGAGTACGGGGTTTGAAACTATGTTAAAAGTAGAGTGCAAGGAACAAACGAAAAAACCCTATCTGAGACAGGTGGGATGCTCACTTCTAATGATAATACCTAAAGTGGCAATTCTTGTATTTGCGTGTTGAATGGAATTCAAGTCATTTTCTAGATTTTCTCTTTTCTAGCAGAAAACCCCTTTTCTAAAACATTTTAGAGAAGTTATGTACTTAAAAGGAAATGGTCTGTAGTCTTCTACTGGGGCTCTCGTGGCCCAGAGGTTAAGGTGTTCGCCTCTTATTCAATGGTCCCGGGTTCAAATCTGGATAGCGATGGAAAATTCTTCTCTAAAATTTTCTCCTTTCCTGCTCTCTAACATTTTTTGTCGTCTGCGTTCGTCTCCTCTTTCTGCCCCCACCCCTTCACCCCCTTTGCCTCCTTACTCTTTCTGCAGCCGTTCTGACTACTCCTTGGCTCCTTACTGCTATCTTTCAGCAACACCCCAGATTTTATGGTAGGAAAGATGTACACCTAGCCTTCTCGGGGAATGGCGAAAAGTCTTGGAGGTCCAATGTGCAAGTTGTGCACTTTAAAGATTCCTTGGTGGTCCAAAATAACAAGAGTAGGCTTCGGCCGCCACCCGTTCTGTTCGTTTTGTTAAGGGGTTTGGGTTTTTTAAATCAGCCTGTAAAACTGAGGAACGTTATAATTGGGATGTTAATAGGGGGGATGCGGAAATGACCAACGTGAATATGATTCATGAACTTTTCGGTCTGTGCTCATATTTCAAGGCTTTGGCACTGATAACAGAATGTAACTGAGATAAACTTGAAGAAATAATGCAAACCAGAGAAACCTCAAATCAGCATAAAAGGGGTCAGATTGTGTGTATTTTATTTCTTCATGATAACAGTGATAGTAAAAATAGCCTTAGTACAGCGTATATTCCCTGCATGACAGCAAACTCTATGCGTTTTACATTACAACAGACCAAAAGGATTCTCAGCTTCCCGGGAAGTATACAGTGCAAGCAGCTGATTAAGCACTCAAACCCTTACAAACTGAGATTTTCGCTCTCAGGAAGCTCTCAAATTTTGAATTCCTTTGAGGTACTTTTTTTTTGGGGGGGGGGGGGGGGTCCAGTGCTAGATATACCTTCTGGTTCGATTTTCTTCATACGTACGTTCGATTTTCTTCATATACATACACACGTACAAAGGGCAAGCTTGACAAATTATAGGAAAATGGTGATTTTATGATTATGACTCACCCTGGGCATGGGAGCAAACTCAAAATGTCTGTAGTTTACTTAATAACAGCAGCCTCAGTGGAGTTGACTTAAACTATAAGTGGAGTAACTTTTAATTAAACCAAAACTGGGGACCTGCAGATTTTTTGGTGTGCTTTACCGCTGCTTTTTTAAATTTAAAAAAATTATTATTTTATTAATAATAATAATAATAGATAGCATTTGTATAGCGCATTCCCCGCTCAACAGCAGGCTCTATGCGCTTTACACTATATTATTACCCCAGCAGACCATAGAACACTCCGAAACATTCTCAGCTTCTCGGGAAGCATATTGGTGTGTGTATGTGTGGATTAACCCTGTTCAGTTGAAGGGGACTCTTGTAATCTCATGCTGTTTAAATAAATTATTGTCTCTTTAAGAGTACGCCGTTTAGTTTGGAAGTTTTCGCAATTTCAGAGGTTAATTTTGTGTAGAAAATATGACAGTGGTTAGTTATCTGTCTTGGGGGGGGGGGGGGGGGTTGCACTTATTTGCTTGGACTTCTAACACTTTTTGTGAATTGGTGCTGTTAAGATAGCTTGCAGTTAAAAGATGTGCTTGCTGTCTGTGTGTCAGTAAAGTTTCAGGTTAGGATCAACAGTTTATTCAACAGCAGTAATTGTTCTCTTTCCCCCACCACCACCATTCCCAGTTGGACCCTTTTACTTTTTAAGTTCCCCTGCTCAGAATTGAACCAAGCTTGTCACCACACATATACTGTTTTCAAGATATAATTATATATAGTTTGTCAAAAACATTTGAAATAGGGTAAAAATTCAAATTAGCAGAGAGAGAATAGTTTCCCATGCTGTTCAGTAATATTCAGTGCTTGCACTGTCAGCATTCTACAGATTCGCAGATCTCTCCAAGTGGTCAAATCTATAGTACTGTTAGTCTACTGTTCAACCAGAGGTGCTGAAAATCTGGATTTTCCCTGACTTCTTGATAGAAAATGTGGTAAACAATGTATGAATGAAAAGTTTTTTCTCCGTGCGTGCATTTCCACAGAGTGGAAACAGTTCAGGATTTATTTTTTCGATTCTAAATGGCACCTCTATCTCTGATAAAGTGTTATTTTGTATCCTTAAAAGCTATTGTTTGTCAAGCCTTAGCTTTTCCGACAGATTTTTCATCTTTTGAAGTATTCTTCTGTTGTTAGGATGATCTGTCGTGAGGCTTTAATTGTTCTTGCTGGTTTGCATCTTGTGTGTATGAGAAGTCTTGTGATGAGTGGTGTTTTGGGGCTCTTTCCACAGGTAAGAAATGGATATATTGATATTTCATAATTTTATTTGCTTTTATACCAGAACAGACTACCTCAAATGATGTGGGTACTTTTGTGCTTGAAGCATACAAGCATCTAGTTGTTTTTTATCCATGATTTTTCAGGGCTTCCAAGTTTTTGGTTATCTGACATGCGAACTTGAAGAAAATTTGTTTGGACCAAATTTTAAAATTTGTATTGTAATCTCAATCAAAATTTTTTCTTTCTCTTTCAGGCAATGGCACAATTGATTTCCCTGAATTCCTCACCATGATGGCAAGGAAAATGAAAGACACTGATAGTGAAGAAGAAATTCGAGAAGCATTCCGTGTCTTTGATAAGGATGGCAATGGATTTATTAGTGCTGCTGAACTTCGACATGTCATGACAAATCTTGGTGAAAAATTAACAGATGAGGAAGTTGATGAAATGATCAGGGAAGCTGACATTGATGGTGATGGCCAAGTGAACTATGAAGGTATGTGTAGCTGACAACTGTTGCAACAACCATCTGCTCAGTTCATACTTTGGGGAGGGGGGGGGGGGTGTTCTCAATTAAATAAGAATTTTGTACTGAAGTTATTCTTGATTTGGGGGATTTTGGTCTTGATTTGCACCTACAAGTACTATACTGAAGTAACTCTGGGTTTCAAAATTAGCAAGAGAATCCCATAATACTCCAATCCTTGAAGAATAGATTATGGCCAAAAAATAAAATCTACCCCTGCCCTGGGTTATTTTGTTGTTGGGCTGATACGAGTGCTTGTAGTGTGTAATTTGGCAAATCTATATATCTATCTCTCCCCCCCCCCGTTGTATTTAAATGTCAGCTTATGTTGTGTTGTATGGCGTAAGTTTTAGTGCTCGCTGTGAGCATCATGTATGCAACTTACATAATAAGCAGTGAGGATGAGTGTAGTAGTGTGTTAAAGTACACACGCTAAGTGCGACCTCAGATGTTTATAGTAGAGATCTTAGTTGTAGCTTGACAGTCTAGTTTTCGTTTTTGCAATAAATAATCTTCAATTCCCTAGTCATCATTCTTCTTCAGATTTTTATTTACATAAGAACAACACATGAGACATTATAAGACCAAAGTGGCCATTATTGAGGGAGTTGGTTGAACAGAAAAATAATGTCATTTTGATATAGGCATTTCATTGTTATTCCTTTGCGGACATAATCAGACACGGGGGGGGGGATCATTCATTTTCATTGTTCCATTTGGTGGTGTTTTGTCTTTACAAAGTAAAGTTGTTGTGTTTAAAAAAGTATTTTGGGAAAGGAAGTTCATCACTCTCCTGAAGGGCTAGTGGTATTGATTGTTGTAGCATGAAAAGATGTGGGGAACAATGAAAATGTATTTTGTGGGTTGTGAACTAAATTTTAGAATTTTGTTTTTTAAATTTTTGTTTAAGTATTTTTTTAAAAATGTTTCCTCATTACCTTCTCCTCTACTCTGTAATTCTTTTTACTAAAACCACGGCAAAATAATGAAAGATTACTGCGTCATGGGGATTTTACTAAGTGCTTGCTTAACTGTAGCTGTCTTCCCTAGTACTGTTTGAGGTTAAGAAGTTGTGTATCGTAAGAAAGGTGTTTGAGGGAAACAACAGCACTCACACTCTTTGAGTTCATAACACAGGCACTGATCCGTGCCTTTTGTGGTCTTTGTTTTGTCGTATTTTCTGTCTTCTCAGAAGTGCATTTCACCATGTAGGCCTACCTTTATGCTGTGTGCTTCTTTGTGATTCTGCTCTCTCTCTCGCTCCCTCTCACACGCACACTGATATTGTGCTATAGTTATTGGTTATTTTGTGTATACAAGTGACTGAATAGTTGCCTCAGATCTGATGTTCCATAAAAACATCAAGTCAAGCACCTTTTATACTATACAGAGAACTAGTACTGACTACACACTTGTCGCCGTTAATTAAAAAATGAGATGTTATGTGTAAACCTGTTAGGTAAAGCATCTGTTTAGAGTAAACTGTATAATTGATAAGAGAAATAATTGAATTGGAGAAGTTAGCTGGAAGTCTAATGCTTTGTAGTTTTATCATGAAATGGCAAACATGGGCTTGTCTATTCTTCACCACTTCACACACACACCCTTTTTCTTTTTTTTAAAAAACCCATTAGCAAACTGTGGAACCTGCAGTTTGATGATATAAATTTCTGTGCATTCAGGCTCCGTCACAGGCGGCAGGACTTTCATTACTTCTGGGTTTTAAATAGGATGGTCACAGCTGTTTGGGGTATCCCATTTCTGGATTGCCTTTTTTTTCTTTTTATTTCTACCTTTGTGCGATCTGAATTAACTTGCATTCTAACGTTTCTATTTTTCTTTCTCTTTTCAGAGTTTGTGACGATGATGACATCTAAGTAATTGATATGAATGTGTGATCACTTCGTCTCCATTCTCCATTGTTTTTCTACCATTGGTCATCTGCATCTTATGCGAACAAAAGAGCTCAAAACAACTGCTCCATCAAGCGGTGTGGACTTCATCGCTCCAGTGTGCTGGTGATGAATGGAACTGATTGCAGACTGTGGAATGAAACATTCATTCATTAAAACTGTAACACATACACAAACATTAAAAGCTGTGCTGTGTGATGTGCATGGAGTGACTGTTGAATGTTGTTGTGAGAACATTACCGAATTGTCTGCTGATATTTATACTTCATAAATGTCAATGTATGAGTGTTGTGTACTTGAGATGTGTTTGAGCATTTCCACATTGAAAATACTGGTGATAAAACTTCCATGCTTATGTTACCTTTGCATAGTGAATTTTAAAAACGGAAATAGTTCTAATTCCTTTTCATTTTTTTTTTTTTCCAGTTGTGAAAAAAATTACTTGTTACATTCATACAGTGATTCTATGTAGAATTCTCCCGCAATCTCAAAAAGAAAAAAAAATGATATTTGCAAAGATACCATGGTCTGAAGTATTTTTAAACCCCTCTTTCTATAGTGCCCACTATGTCAAAGTTAGGCATTCACAATCTTTTTCTTCTTCTGTATTTGGATCTCATGTGATGTGAATGTAAAAAGTTACCTTGTTGGGTTTTATCCATACACGTAAACTGTTTGTACCTTTTCCTTCTATTACAAGCCGCACGTTGCAATTTGGCATTCACTTTTTTCTTATGTATTCTCTTAGGACTTAGTTAATTATAATAGATGTTTTTTGGTTGTTTTTTTGGATTGGCTCAAAAAAAAATTGTTCCTATTGCTAATTAACATGTGCCAATGCAATTAGTAGAACCAGGTTTCTCCAGTCCATATATTGTTTTGGGACCATTACATGATAGCTATAGCTAGACAGTCTTCAAGCAGGTTAGAATTTTCAGTAGTGAATGGACAGTATGAATCACCGATAGATTCAGTGCCCAAACTCGGGTCTGTTCAGCTAGTCTGCTTTGTAGAGTCTACATAGCTTTCTGTAATGTAAGGTATACAGTAGACTTGTTCTGATTGCCTAATGGTTTTTTGGCCACCAAGTGTATATCAGTCTTGGAAAGTAATTACTTGATTGTCACTTGATGTTTTTGAGAAAAAATTCCATTCCTACATCATTGATATTTATCCCCCTTTTCTTTTGCTTTGAGATAAATGGCAAAGTAGGGAAGAAAGACAGCAGCCAGCAATTGATTTATATCAATAAATTTTTGAAATTGACAATTTTTTTCTCTCTTTTTTTTTGCCCTTTGTGTTTTGATTTGTGTGATATTTTAATTGGGGAGGGGGAATTCCATATTTTACCATATTTTGCTAGTTAATGGGAGAGGGGATACATTTTAATTTTGGTACTCTCTTTCATCTCTTCTTTCTTTCCTGTCTGGGCTTTTGAATTCCAGTTATAAATTGCTTTTTTCTGCCTTTATCCTTCTCACTGCACTTTTTATTGTATTGTTTGTATTGAAGCAAACAATTTAGACGATCAATAAAAAATGTTATTTTATTCTTGGCAGGCTCTTCCATGTATTTTCTTTTTAGCATTAATTCATTGAAAGGGCAGATTCATTTTTATCTTTGAACTTAACTAAGCTATAGTGTATACCATTCAGTTCAGATGACTCATGTGGATATTGCCAGTAGGGTTAGTTTAGATTGCTGTAATGGGGATGTTAACCCTATCCATACGCCCTGGGTTCATTTTGTACCCCCGGGGTTGTATTCTTCACTTTTATTTTTAGAATACTTCTTTCAGTATTTCTCAAAAAATCATTTTGACAGACTGCTATGCAAAGTGTACAGATTGGACTGATGAGTAAATTTCCTCTTTGGAAAGTGGTGGCACAGAGTTCCCAACGTTGTATGGATATGATAGTAAAACACGACGTACAGATAGAGGATTAAGTCATGACAGTCAAAGTTTATACATTTCTGCCACGATGCTTCAACTGCACACAGTTTGTGCTTTAGCCAGTGTTGCAACCGTAAATCCATTGCTGTGGTGTCTCTTTTTGTCGCCAATGTAATTGGTTGTTACTTCTTCCATTATAAGTCACCGGCTGTTAGAGAGCCATGTTTCCTTTATTATTGTAGAGGTGGTTGGAGTTGGGGGGGCACCACTGGGAAGGCCTTGACATACTAGTATTTCTCTTTCATCTGTTGCCTGCCTTTCTTTTTCCCTGCACTACTGCTACTAAATGACCATCATAATATTGTGTTGATGTGCTTTGGGTGGGTGGTCGGTGGGTGCTCTGGTGTGGTTTGCTCCTTCTTTATTATCAAATATCTCTATTTTCTTGATCTCTCCTCCTTTTTTGTTTGTTACTCTCTTGTAACACCTCTAATCTTTGTATGACCTTATTGTGTTGCAAGTGCCGTAAAACTCTTACAAAAACTAAAAACTAACAAAACCAGACTTGGAAAGTATCAGAACAAGCCATTTTTGACACATTTATTAAATGATTTATGAGTTGTACTTTCGCTGAGGTGGAAGAAAAGAGCGCAGGTAGGAGTGTCTGTGGGAAATAAAGCAATGAAGTTTGTTTTCATCACTCCAGATCGCTGACCCAGGCCATGGGTCATCAGTTACAATGTATGAATACTGGACATCTAAAACAAAAGGCCTGAATGGTTGGGTTTTTAAAATATAAACTGTTGAAGGTAGCATACATGTAATACTGTATTCAGCGAGGAGGAAGATTTCTGTGGTGCTGTTTCCAGACCGACACCATCAAAAGGATACATGTAGCTTATTGAAAAATTGGGAAAAGTTAGCTTCTTGCATCGTTTATCTTTGTATCACATACACACTGACTGACAGGCTAAAAAATGCCCTATGTTGTCAGTTCCGGATAAAGGAAGTGATAAGGTTGGAACAAAGAAAAACATGTGAGCATTCTATAGGTACTTGGCGTACATGCCAAAAATTAAAATTAAAATCTGTCATTCTTTTCGTACCCGGTGTCTGATTAAAAGAGTAGGCCCTCATGAATGTTTTTTCTACTGACCGCTCTAACTTCTAACAGTAACAACAAGGCATCACACTTGCGCATCCAAGTGCACTTCTGCACCGATCTCGGCTTTTTCCCGACCAACTTAAAGATGTGCGCACATGTTCGTTCTGCCACTTTATTGGCTCACACATCATGTACAAACGCAAATTGAAATAAAAAATCAACACCGTCAAATAGATGTAGTGTAGTGTAATAGTACCTTGATTCGGAGTGTACTTGACCCTTGCAGATGGATAACTTGGCGCCGCCCCACGCCACTGCTTTCAAATTTCAAGTAAGCACAGAAATGTATTTTACTCTTTGGTTTTTGACACGGATGATTATGAGGCGGGGTACTTTGGGTTTTCATCATCACCATCGTCATTAGGTAGGCTATCACTATCAACAACAATACACTGACTATGGCAACAGCAAAAAAAGGCAATCGGCAGCAAGAAGAATGGCGACAGCAAAAACCAAAGCCAAATCTGACAAAAAGGGCACCGGTGTTATCATGATACGTGTAATATGTTTGATTTAACAAAAGAGAACGACGGAGAGGCACAGAAATGACAACATACAGACGGTAGCCTACGTTTGCAAAGGTTTCTGCTTCCGTAAACACTTGCCGTTTTAGTTATGACGTCAGAAGTAAGTTAAGTTAAAACGAACACAAAACCAACGACAACAAAAAACAGCTTCAACTAACTAGAATCTACGGTACCGGTAGGCCTACTCTTCATGGCGTTTATTTAATATTATTAGAGAGAAAGGGGCTCACGAGCTATGTCTTCAGACAGGGAGACTAACGATGGCATGATGATCGTGCCCAAGAAAATAGGCCTACTATTATGATACTATTCAAGAATGCCACCCCATTTATAAGTGAAGGAAAACCGACAGAGTTCTAAAATTAGAAGGACAAATTTTGCTTAAAAGTTGTTGTAGGCTATTTATTTATTGGATGGAGAAATTCTAGTTGCTTCAAAATCAGACAAATGTCAGGGAAAAAACGTGCACATAATACAAGCGCTGTGTGAATTTGAGGAAACGAAACTTCATCGATGCTTCGAATTCGAAGCGTAGAGTCACTACGTCATGTATTTAGTATGTTTGTGCTATTATCATGCGCGAATGTTGTTATTTGGGGG
>NW_004798039.1:171826-173368 GCF_000002075.1 Aplysia californica | reverse complement strand
GGCATTGTTGATTTTGTTGGACTGGTGGGGGTCTGAAAGTTAGAAATCTCGGAGGTCCCGTGGGCAAGTTTCTACTGGAACCAGGCAACCCCACCTCCTTCAATGGCAAATACCTCGACTTGTATTTTAAGATAGATCTAAGGTATTTTCTTCATTTAAAACAAGACTAACGAACAATCTTTACGACGATACCAATATCTCAACAGGCCAAAAAAAATAAAAATGATTCCACCGTGTTGTGACACGTTTTTATTTTGAAAGTCATATATATATATATACTAGATCTAACTAAATTTCAATGGCGTGTTAGCACAACGTGTTCTTATGACTTAGATTATTTAGTTATCAAGTGACTACTTCGAAAAAGTGGAAAGTTGACACTCTTCTTCAAAAAAAAAAAAAAAAAAAAAAGCACACACAAAAAAACAACAACAACAGATACGAGTATTTCACTACATGTAATAAGTTACCGTACCAAAACTGCAAAAATAATTTGTAAAACCTTTCAATGTGATTCTACATCTGATTGATACCTGAGCAGAAATTTAAGTCACAAAAAGGTATACACTTATTATATAATATTATTATACATAAAAACGTGCATTCAAGAGTCAAATTAACGCAACACCTCACCAATACTGACGAAGCTGTTGCTGGCCGCTAATAATATGCTACGGGCAGAGAATCGTGTTTTGCTCTAGGACACATCCCAGTGACAACTCACCAAAACACTGTGTCATCAACATAATAATATCATCTTCAATGCCTTTCACCCCATGGCAGGGTATAGGCCACATACAAGCCCCATCCAATTATCTCTGTCCTGGGCCACCCTTCCAAGCTCGTTCCAAGCGAGCTTCATCTCTCTCCATGCCCCTTTCCGCGCATCTCCTCCATATTTCCCGTGGCCTACCCCTGCCTCGTGCTGCCTGTTGGTTCCAGTGCTGCGACTGTCTTGTGATGTTTCCGCTGCGCTTTCTGAAGGTTTGTCCCATCCATCGCCACTTTCTTAGTCCTATTTTTACTTCTATCTTTTGTCATGTACTCTCCCACAGCTCTTCATATCTTATCCTATCCCACCACTTAATTCTTAGGATACTTCTCATACATCTGTTTATGAAAGTCTGGACTTCATTCAGTGTTGTCTTTGCTGTCTTCCAAGTTTCGCAGCCGTCCAGGGGCACAGACTTGACATTGGAGTTAATAGAGTCGAATCTTGGTGCAACCAAAGGTAGTACATAACAAGATGGGCCACTCAGCCAAAAAAGTGTCCGCCGGAAGTTCGCTCTTTGCTTCAGATGGCACTGCAGTCTGTTTTGAAGCTCTCTTTCGTTTTTCCAGAAGAAGAATAGGAATAGCACCCCCTTGCGTGCGCAGATCGACTGCTGTTCATCAGCAGTTCGGGCCAAGAGAAGTACGATAACTTTTAATAGCGAAATTACATGTTTTCTTTGTCTTGGTTATTTCCCTTTGGCTGTAGTTTGTTGTCGGTTGGAAGATACTGTGGTATGATTTTCTTATTCTTCTTAATCCATAAACGTG
>NW_004798039.1:170404-171463 GCF_000002075.1 Aplysia californica | reverse complement strand
AAAATGAGGCTAAAACAGCACCTGGACATGGATGGCTGGTGCCTCTATAAATAAATCATTGATGGTCTGGTCTGGTCCCTATTCCTCCTTTTTTTTCTTTGTATGTTACTCTCTAGTAACAGCTTTATCTTCAGCTCTCATATAGCCTATTCATGTTGCAAGTGTCGTAAAACTCCTACTAAGGAGGCTTTCGTGGTCTTGAGGTTAATGTATTCGCCTCTCATTCAATAGATCGTGGGTTCGAATCCGGAGAGCAACGAAGCATTTTCTTCTCTAAAATTTTCTCTTTTCACATCCTTTCCTGCTCTCTATCTTTATCAATGTTCTGTTGTCTGCTTTTGTCTCCACTTTCTGCCCCCACCCCGTCGTCTCCTTTGTCCCCTCCTCTGTGCTCCTGACTCTTTCTGCAGCCTTTCTACTGCTACTCCTTGGCTCCTTCTTACTGCTGTCTTTCAGCCACACCCCTGATCTTATGGTAGGAAAGACCTACACCTAGCCTTCTCGTACAAGGGCAAAAAATATCGGAGGTCCTTTTTGCAAGTTGCGCACGCTAAAGATCCCTTGGTGGTCCAACATCGATTATAAATAAGAGTAGGCTTCGGCCGTGACCCGGGCAAAATTCAAAATTTCCTACCAACTGAAAATGTTAAATGTGTCCTACGCGCTCATATGACCTTACTTATACTTATACAGTTGCGAGCGCCGTAAAGCACTAACACAAAAAACCCCTCTTACTACAACTACAGTAAGTGGAAGATGCGAAGGAACAAGTTATAGTACATTGCAGTTTGTTTTTGTTTGTTTGGGTTGTTGTTGTTGTTGTGTTTTGTTTTGTTTTGTGTTGTTGTTGTTTTGTTTTTTTTTGGGGGGGGGGGTAAAAAAAAAACCTATTGTTTTAAACAAACGTAAAAATTCATTGGTTGACACGATCAGAAATGCTGTCTTGTGGGGGAAAAAACAGTAGACCGTGAGATGAAAAAAGGAAGATGATTGTGGATTGGGTACACTCTTACTTTTAAGAACCAGCCCAAAAACGGACAAGGAAACTATGGACCCCCC
>NW_004798039.1:164881-166503 GCF_000002075.1 Aplysia californica | reverse complement strand
TGAATATTCAAGAGCGAGCGAGTGTTCGTCGTATTAATATTATTGGGTAAGGTATTTGTGAGGCAGCGTGGTGGAATCAGGCTCTCGTCCAAATAATCAAAGTGAAAAAACTTGCATTTTTCCGCAGGTTTGTGAATTTTTATCAAATTTTTGTTTTTTGGCTCATCACCTTTCATGTCCATTAAAGAACTCATTTCTGTGTGGATTTTTCTTAAGAACGTTGATTAAAGACACAAAAAATGTGAATTTTCAGTCACCACGGACTGTTAAGCTAACGAAATAACTACTTTTTGGTGGCCATTTTCTCACTAATTTTACCCCTGAAAACAGGTGACCCCACCTCCTTCATTGGCAAATATCTCGACTTGTATTCAAGATAAATGGATATTTTAAAAATTGAAATAAAGACAAGTGAACAAGCTTAAAGATGACACCAATAACTCTACATGTCCAAAAATTGACGAGAGCCTGATTCCACCACGCTGCCCCACATTTGTTGTAGGCCCGTACCTACGGTTTTCTCGTTACGTTGATGAACAGAAAAACAAAATAAGTCTAGATCTAGTACCTAATACAATGAGGGGGAATTCCACACCATACTTTTCAATTGGATTGTGAGACAAGTGTTATAGAAGCTACTTTATGTAGAAAGAGGACACATCCTCCACAACAGTTTTACTTTGGGTTTGATAAGTTAGGAAACAAAACATAATATGAATTCTACGATATCACCACCCCCATACTTCCATTTTTCAATTTAATAAAAAAAAATTAATATTGAGGGCAATTCCACACCAATATGAGCACACTTGCCAAAATGAAAATAAAAAGATGAGACACTCAAGAAATTAAAGCTGAATTGGGAAAAAAACATGGCAGACAGAAGCAAATGATTAAAGCTGAATGTCAAACAGATTTCTGTCGGTTCTAACGGCTGTTAGTGTTAGTGGGGGTGTGGAATTCCACCACCTTCCCATGTCGATATTATTTTAGTGTTTGAGTGAGTGTACGTCAATGAACTTCAAGTGTCATTAAAGATGGTTCCAGTAGGGAACGTGATAGAGGGTGCCCACATCCCATGTGACCCATTGGAGCAGAGACAGATAGGAGTAACGCTACTAAAGCTAACATTACTTACACCCAATCCCATATCATCACTCGTCACTACCATTATTTCTGAAATCCCCATTGGTCTCAGATCAATGACTTGCATCTATAATCCTTCAATCTCTATCTGTAACAGCTACTTGTCATACTATAATATAAGTATGCACGCAATACACTATTGGACACTATTATACGGACTTTTTTTCTATTAATCAGATGGCGTTAATCTCATATCAATGGGCAAGGGATTCAAGAAATAAAAGAGTGTAGGCCTACATCAATATTATGCGCTCCTACTGGAGCGTGTTCTGGAGTGTGTGCAAGCGTGTGTATAATATTATAATGTGTCTTCGCACACTTCTAAGAGATAGCGTTTCAGTGACAGAAGTGTCTCATCAAATACTCTCCTCCACCATCCCTCTTCACCCCTCTCTCTCTCTCTATCTCTCTTTCTCTCTCTCTCTCTCTTTCTCTTTCTCTGTGTGTGTGTGTGTGTGTGTGTGTGTGTGTGTGTG
>NW_004798039.1:159762-161086 GCF_000002075.1 Aplysia californica | reverse complement strand
TATATATACAGGTATTTGGAAACTTGAAACGCATGTGTCATTTTCCCCATATAACTACGACAGCTACAGAGTTGAAAGTTGGCAAGTACCTGCAAAAAGATAGATAGGTCCCCATGACGGAGCGCGATTTTTTATTTATTCTGTTCCTGAATTTTGACAAATGTATTTGACAAAAAGTTCCCTTCCTTCTTTGGCCTTTGTGATTATTCCACTGAGAAACGAAACAAATCTGCGTTGCTGTCCTTCACAGCGGAAGTGCGGAAGTGATATTTCTCGAGGCACATTTTGTTTTGAGAGTATAGATGTAGACCTTCTAATTTTTTGCATCTCTCAAGATTACTGCTCCATTCCAGTATATACATATGTACAGTTGGTAGGAAATTCTGAATTTTGCTCGGGTGGCGGCCGAAGCCTACTCCGATCGATTTTAGACCACCAATGCATCTTTAACGAGCGCAACTTGCACACAGGACCTCAGAGAGTTTTCGCTCTTGTCCGAGAAGGCTAAGTGTAGATCTTTCCTACCATAAGATCAGGGGTGTGGCTGAAAGAGAGCAGTAAGAAGGGGCTATAAGAAGTAGCAGTAGAAAGGCTGCAGAAAGAGTCAGGGGCCCAGAGGCGGGGGCAAAGGAAGGAGGTGAGGGGGTGGGGACAGAAAGTGGAGACAAAAGCAGACGACAGAATGTTGCTAGAGAGTAGGAAAGGCGGTGAAAGGAGACAAATTTAGAGAACAAAATGTTTTCGCCGCTACCCGGATTCGAACCCGGGACCTTTGAATGAAAGGCGAACACCTTAATCTACATTATTATCTAATTATCACTAACATAATAAGCAAACACTGATATATGTAACATCACAGCACAGTCGATGACGAAATGAACGTTACAGTATAAACACAAAGTTATTCTGAAAAAGAAATACTAACAATTGATGATATTATAAATGGCTTCTCATGATATACATTTTGAATTAACCAAAGGAACTCACAATTTTGCCTATTCCGCTGCGTCCCTAAATTGTTGTGAAAGAGAGTTTCAGATGAGATAGATGGAGCGAGTTGATAAAATGACCTTCCAGTGACTTTTTGATTTCCATTCGAGCTGTGCCTATTCGATTTCATTATTCGACATTCATGATTTTTACGCTATTCTCCTAATACATGCTCCCGTAGGATACACCTCTCGATCTTAAAAATCTAGGCGGAGCACACATTTGAATGAGGCTGCTGAAGTAAAAGGTGCCTCTCTTGTTATCGCATTCATTGCAAATGACAGCATCGTTTAATTATTTCTAGCTGTTGTTGCCAACCAAAACGCATGCACGC
>NW_004798039.1:156984-159662 GCF_000002075.1 Aplysia californica | reverse complement strand
ACACACACACACACACACACACACACACACACACACACACACACACACACACACACACACACACACACACGCAAAAATACACACATGGCATCGTGGTGAAATCAGGCGGTCGTCAAAATATTTTTTTAACGGCATCTGTCTGGCATAGGTCTAAGGCCATTTTTCTTCTTTCTTTTTTTTTCCTCGACACCTTTTGTGTACTTTTAAAAACATATATCTCTGTAAATTTTACTGAAAACCATTGATCAAAAGTACAAAAATGGTACATGTACAGCCTTCAAACACACTCAAGCTTTCAAAGTCACCAAGCGTTGGTAGCCATTTTCTTGCTAACTTTACCACTGACACCATGTCAACCCCATCTCTTTCAACCGCAAATATCTCAACTTCTAATCAAAATAGATGGGTATTTTTTTCTATGAAAGCAAGAAAAGTGAACAAGCTTTAAGATGATACCAATAACTCAATATGCCCCAAACCTGATGAGAGCCTGCTTCCACTGCATCGTGACACATTGTAGTCTTACTGTATAGTATAGAACACTGTCTAGTCTTACTGTATACATGTAGTATAGAACAAAGTCTAGTCATACTGTATAGTATAGAACAATGTCTAGTCATACTGTATAGTACAGAACAATGTCTAGTCATACTGTATAGTATAGAACAAAGTCTAGTCTTACTGTATACATGTAGTATAGAACAATGTCTAGTCTGACTGTATAGTATAGAACAATGTCTAGTCATACTGTATAGTATAGAACAATGTCTAGTCTTACTGTATACATGTAGTATAGAACAATGTCTAGTCATACTGTATAGTATAGAACAATGTCTAGTCTTACTGTATACATGTAGTATAGAACAAAGTCTAGTTATACTGTATTGACGCGGATCTTGCACTTGATGATGATGATGATGATGATGATGTATGTATCGATAGAATAATAAGAAATAATAGATAATGTATTACATTACGTACGAGAGGTTGGGACAGAGAGAAAAAAGAGAGAGAGAAAGAGAGATGAAGAGACAGCGAGAGGGGGTTACAGACATACTTACCTACCTACATACCTGCCGACATACCTACCTGCTTTTCTTCCTACTTACCAGACAGAAAGACAGACAAACAGACAGACAGACAGACAAACAGACAGACAGACAGACAGACAGACAGACAGACAGGCTGACAGATAGACAGACTGACAGATAGACAGACGGTCAGATAGACAGACAGACTGAAAAACAGACAGACAGACAGAGAGTGTGGTGCGAAATAATTATTTTTTTAAAACTTCTTTCCAGGTAGCCTAAGTCTTCTTTGTTACCAATGTGCGTTTTCCGGGGCCAACTCGCTGTGTGAGACTGACTACTGGGGCTTTGTGAACGCCTCCAAGTCTGATGGCCAGGACGACCCACAGAATTACGTCAAGAATTGCACTGCAGCCAAAACTGACTGGAAATACTGTATGATAGAGAAACAAGAATCTGATAGTAAGCGTTATTGTATGACAGAGAGAAAAAAAAATCATAGCAAACGTTACTGTATGACACAGAGAAAAGAAAATCATAGCAAACATTACTGTATGATAGAAGAAAGATTAAAAAGATAGTAAGCGCTAATATACGATAGAGAGGACAGAAAAATATTAGTTTTGGAAAGAGTTTTACGGCACTTGCAACACAGTAAGGTCATATAAGTGCCGAAGATTAGAGGTATTACAAGAGAGTAATAAACAAAAAAAGAAGGAGGAGAGATAAGGACGATAGATGTTTGAGAGGAAAGAAGGAGCAGACCTCACCAGAGCACCCGCTTACCACCCACAGAAAAATATAGTAGGCATTACTGTGTGATAGATAGAATAGAAAAGAGAGCGTTGATGTGTGATAGAGAGAAAGGAAAGCGGTAAGCTTTTCTGTCTGACAGATAGAAAGAAAAAGGAGGTAAATGTTGTTGAAGGCCTGTACTCCACTGGGAGTTAAAAAGGGCAAGAGAGAGAGTTACTGCATGGTAGAGCTTAAAAAAGGAGGTAGGTGTTACTGTATGAATTAAAAAAGAAGGAAGTGAATTTGACTGTATGATTGAGAGAAAAGGAGGAGGAAAGTGTATTGTATTGTAGAAAGAAAAGAAGGAGATGACATTACTGTTTGTTCGACCGAAATATAATATATGGGATAGAGAGAAGAGAAGGATGAGGTAAAAGTTTCTGAATGAATGAGAAAAATGAAGAATGAAATAAGCTATGATAATATCATGTTATGAAAGAACAGTGATTATTGTCATCACATAAGGTAGAATGCCGACCACTACAGCACAAAACATTATTGTATGTTGTGTGATAGTCATAAGACAAGATACGCAAATAGTTTTTGCATGTTCAGATGAAGAAACATGGTGCGATCGTATTAGTGTCGGTGTTCTAGGGGGGGGGGGGGTAAGGCTATCGGACTCTTAATCATAAGGTGGTGGGTTCGAATCATGTCAGGGGGCCGACGTTGCGTCCTTGTCAAAGGAATCCAAACGTCCTGTCCAGTCACGCCTTTTCACGTCAAAGAAGTCAAGATCTGAGGAGCGCCTGATTCCACTGCGTCGTTGTAAAATATATATTCTGTTATCTTGTGATATGGTATAATTACAGTATCATCTGCAGGGGAAAATTTTGACTTCCAGTCCTCCCC